>NC_028638.1:55119013-55207442 GCF_001406875.1 Solanum pennellii | reverse complement strand
GGGGTGGATGTCATTCAACATATGCACGAATAGATACTTAATTTGTATAATATTGAACAAGTATATATACATTTTACATAGCATTACGTTAGTACACCATATAAAATGCAGACTAGCCACGTAGAATGCCACATAACGCATATATCAACCTGTTTCCTTTTATATAACTTTGAATTTTTACTTGTGTACACCCAAAATTAAAAGATATACCTAAAAGATAAATCTAAGTTAAATGATATATTTATTTATTATGCGTTATTTTAAAGATAGACTTCTTCATTGTATAGGCAAATTGGAGCAAGAGTATATATTATGTGAATTGTTTTAGTGGATCATTTATGAAGTTGATTTGAAAAATACTAAAAGTGGATTTCTTATAGGGAAAGCTCAGATCCATCAACTTTCTTGCTTGTTTTCCCCTCTCTCATGTGATCATGTTTGTGATAACAACAATATGGAATCTTGACTTTGTACAGTAATACAATATATATTCAAAAGCCAACCCCTCTTAGAAGCATGCTTTGTTTAATAATTTATCTCCACTACTTTTTTTGCTTAGCTCAAAAGAATGTGAAACAGTTTCCTTGAAATGAAATGTCATTTGAACATTATTAATTCAAACCTTGTTAATAAGTTAACAACTATTTTCTTCAAAATAATAATAATATCCGATTAATCTGCACGTATCTCAATTATTTTGTCAAGAGAGGAATAAGATAACTACTCTATCCATCAATGTTAAATTACTAGAAGAAATCTCACGACACCTTTTTGTATTATACGTAACTAAAATCTGAACCTTAATCTCTAAAATTTTCATCCACTTTATTAATCACTAGGCCAAGCCAGAATATCCTTAATTAGTTAACAAGTTTCATATATATATAATAAAATATAAGGCAGATGATCAGTAATTAATTAATGATTAATAAAGAATTAGAGGGGAGGGTGTGTGTGCACATGGTATAGAAAGGTGATAAGTAGGGTATTCATGTGGGCAATGATGAAAGACTAATGGGGCAGAAGGTTTCTTGGAACATAGTATAATATAAAGAGAAAGAGAAATTAGGATAGGTATAGTTGTGGGGTAACTTGCTATCTTTAACTCCTACATCCCTCATGCCAATTTGCATGTGATATCAAGATATATTGTATACCTCCTTTTACTATCACTATCACTTCTTTTAGTTCCCTCTTTAGGTACTACTTATTACTATAATAATTTAATCTTAGATAGAGACTTCAAATTCTAAATTTTATCATTCTTTACATCTATCAATTTTGAAATTTCTAACTAATTATTACCAATATATATAGTCTCTATTTTAACTAGTTTATCTTATTTTTTTTTATAGTTTATATAAATAAATTGTCTTTTTCTCTGTAGACAATTCTTAAGTTTCAACTTTTCATATAACATGTATACACTACAAAATTAAAGGATATTTTAGTTGCTTCAGTTTTTTTGTTTTAAACCATAAATTCTAAAGATTTTTTTAATTACTTTTTAAAATTTCATATCAATTCATAATCCGACGAAGAAATTAAAGTAGAAAAAAAATATATAGATTAATCAAAGACGATGACTACACCTAGGTGTTGTATTCTTTTACGTACATAATTCTTCTGATTATCATATTTATCATTTGAACGTTCCTTAAAAGTAAAAATGTATTAACTAAGAGGATAATATAATGAACTTATCTTTATTTATGAGTCCAATGACATTTGTTGTGTTTGTTATATTTTTCACCAAATTCATTTTACTTGTAATATTTGTATTTTGCATTATCTTTAAAAATTATTAATTAAAAAAATAATTTAATTAACCAACCACGAAGTCTCCGACTAAGCAGATAATATGTATAGGTTTTTGCGGACATCCAAAATCATTAATCAACTCATGAATATTGATCCTCCTAATGAGGCCTTTTAATTATGACATGACTTAAAGCAAAAATCCAGAAACACGCTAGATTTTTTTTGACTTAATTAATTAGTTTAATGCTAATCTTTATAATTGAGGGCCCTCTTTTTTCCAATCAAATAATATTGATATTAATTTTTGCCAAATTTTCCCCTCTATATTTTGTTATTTCATTTTCTTTGATAATAAAAGTCAACCACATTTAGTGGCTTAAAAAAGAGTTGACCATCTAACTAGAGCTAGGTAACTTTTTTAATTTATTGGATCGCGCACTTAAAAAAAGAATTTTACAAGCTTGTTGTTTATTACTATTATATGATAACTATTTAGAAGTTGATGATAAATACTAATTCACATGCAGTGTTTATATTGATTTAATAAATATTAGACACGTTATTTTTATATATAGTAATAGTTATATATATAATATATTACATGACATGTGTCTTCACATTAATTTGTTATTTTATCGTGATAAATTAATATGATTTGACATAAATATTAAATACAAATAAATGTAATGAAAATAAATTGAAATAGTAAATTTAAAAACCATTTGGTTGTTGATCGCTTTCAAATATATAGGTGCGCATTCATAGTACTATGTAACCTAACCACTATATAGCCATCATGATGCATAAAACAAATTAAATACATAACAGTTAATTAACGCACATGCATATCCAACATCTTCAAATAATTTTCCTCAAATTAATATAAGGTAAGCTCGTCCATACTTTTCAACTTTGAGTGGTTATGAAGGTTTTCAATTTCTTCAAGAAATTTGGTGTACGAATTTGGCCCTATTTTTTTTTCCTCTACTACTTCTTTATATACTTTTTTCTAGTTTACTATGATAAATTTCTAAGTATAGTAAAACGGGAGGATGACAGATTCAAAAATTTTAGTAAGATTTTTCTTTATGAAACAAAATATGCAAGAAGAATGTCAAAATCCAAACTTGAAATATTAATTAGTCTCTTATTGTTGTTGTTGGGGGGGGGGGATTGGTCTAATTAAACTTGTTTTAAAAGATAACCCTACAATTTCATAACAACAGAACATGGAAGCATGTTACAACATAGGCATGGGTCGTGCTATTTGCAATTAAGCAGTCACTTAAATCCTGTTAGGACCGTAAATAAGTAGGTGTAAATGCGGAAACTAGCAATGCAAACCTCAAAAGACTACGAGTAAGAAGACAACGAGAAATATACCAAAAGACACAAAGATTTAACGTGGTTCGGTCAGTCGACCTACGTCCACAAAGGAGATGAGCAATCCAGTATAAATATGAGAGTACAAAATACAGAGGGAAACAACCTCAACCAAATCACTCGGTATACATGGGAGGTTCACACAAGTGATAACATATCAAGCTTGTGACCCATAAATTCTCCCCCTAACCAAAACTCTCAAAGCCTTTAAGACTACATTGTGAATGCTGATTAAGTTAGAAGGAACATTCCTCTATTTATAAAGTCCTAAACCTTTTCCTACCAGAAAAAGGATTAGTCAATCCAAAACCTTTTCCTAAAAGGAAAACTTATTTATGGTAAGAAATCAGGGCAAATAAAATGCCAACAAATCCAACACAAATGATAAAAGCTATCTTACCTATTTTTAGGAATTGGACATATATATAGATTATAATTGTGGTTAAGACAAAGAGAACTAAAAATAATAACAATAATAGTTAGCTAGTGAGCTACCTTTATTTGGTACTGATTAATACTACACGCAATTGTACTTTTCCAAGCTAAATAGCTCAAGTAATATAGCGTCCAAAAATGAAATTCCTTATAGGGTCCGTTACAACTTTATTATAGGCTTATGCTATTAATATAATAATACTAATAATAATGACAATGAATATACCACGGGGTCCATTTTTTTTGCTGTATAAATACGTCCCATACATAATTGAATCCGCATGGTTGAAATTAATAATTATACTTATAATTGTACTGCACAGAATTAGAGCTAGAAATAAAAATATGCACGATATGCCTACTAACCATTGTTTAATTTACAACTAGTATAAATATACTATATAGTATATAGAGTAAATATATACTGAGAGGTCGTTACTGTTATGTGGACCCAAGTAATTGAACAATTGTTTTAAAGTAATTGGTTATTCAACTTGACGTTAATAAAATTGTCAAATTAATTGAGAAAAAATCTCTCAAATATGAAGCTCGTTGCAAGGAATTTTATTAATGGGCTATTATAATGGAGCAATATTTATAGCGAAGAAGAATATACAAGATAAAGAAATAATTTTGTCATTTAACTAGACAAGCTGACAAGGATGGGTTGATTATCAAATATTGTTATTTTATTTTGTGTTTGTTTAGGTATTCTATATTTTAAATTTATTAATTCGATAACTTTAAATTCACACTCATATTTATTTTAAAAAATGAATTAAACCACTTTCTACTAAGAATTTTTTATTTTTAAGATTCGAACGTAACAACATATCATATCAAATATTATATTTGGATAGCAACTTGAATTGAGTAATGTCATTGTCTGAGAAGAATACATCGGTGACAAAACTCGACAAGGATTAAATGTGTTGGAGAGGCATATGACAATTTAACAAATATTCAGTACAGACACCAGCTAGCTTAGAAAAGATTGAAGAAAATAGTAGATATTGGAATTGAAGATTTGTAGTAGTACTTACCAGAACAATCTAACCTTTTGTATTTTTCTATAACGCGTTAAATTATAACACAACTAATAATAAATATTATACTTAGAATCAGTACATTGATTAGAAAACAAGTTATTAGTAAATTCTCTTTGTGAACATTCAATGAGTTCTGTTGGTCAATGCAATCCCAATTGTACTAGCTGTTTGGATAAAGAGGTCCATAGTAAATTAATTTTTGATGTTCTATGTGTTGATTAATTACAAGTGAAAAATTGTGTTATAAAACATGATTGTTCCACTCATTTATTATTGATTATGCATGAAAAAATCTCACTGAAATAACGAAAGACTATTTTTTTTACTTTTTTTTTACTGATTTAATTAAAATATATATAAAAATTAATGGACATTTTGTATTAATGGATCGACTATACCTTAGTTTTGATAGTCAATGAGCTAAATCAGTGAATTTGAACAGTGGCATTTACAAGCCCTAGAACTGTTTGGACCTTTTATCTATTACTGCTACTTGAACAATATGTTTTTATTGTCATCAAATGGTAAATTATTCATTTGTCATTTGGAATTTACTATTAGAGAAAACTTAGTGAAAAAATGTATATACGCTAGAAATTACGGAGTTATTTCGACTTCTCTCTTCAATTCATTTTAAAATCCAGTCAATGTTATGTATTTTATGAAATACTAATAATTTTATTATTATGTATGTAGTCAAGAATAATAAATGAATATGAAAACAAAAATAATGAGAAAAATTAAAAAATGAAGCATTGACTGGCACTATTTTTTTAATCAATCCCCGAACCCGCCCCCACCTAAGACCAAAGCAAAAAATAATAATTCAGCGGTCCTTTTGGGTTCTTTAAAATAAGCCAAAAATAATAAACGAAGCGCCATCATAAAATTTTGAATTGAAATTTGTAGTATAATGGATGTTACTTGCTAGAGTATAATACAATATGGACCTTTAGAACATTTAATGCTGATTATTATTAGGTAAGTAATTGTTTAACTACAGTGTGGATGAGTAACCTTCAAGTGATGATCAACTAAACTTACAATAACAGGTTAAATTATACATTTTAATTATTTATTTATTTTTACGTGTTCATTTTAATATATTAAAAAAGAATAATTTTTTTTTACTATATTTTCAGTTAATTACTTTGAGAATTTCTTGAAAATTTTAAATATAATTCATCTACTTCATAATTAACATGACTAAAATAATAAATTCACTATGACAATCATTGTTTTCTTAACAAGTGTATTAATTCAAAAGTAAACAAGTAATTACAGACAAATGGAGTATTAGACTGACGTAAAATTATTTCAACAGACTTAAGTACAAGTGTATTTGAGTTTAATTAGTTAAGTACATAATATTTTTAAGACCGCTAATAATTAGAGATGAAACTAATAATTTATGCCGAATCTAAAAGTGTCCCACTGTGTAAAAAATAATGAGAAGTTTTTAGAATAGCAAAATTTTACCTAATAATGAGAAGTTTTAGAATAGCAAAATTTTACCTCAGTAAACAGCAAGTAAAAATCACTGACACATGAGCTTTAAATAGAGTCGCAGTTCAATTCAGTGGGATAAACAAACAGTATGAAAAAGGAACCAAAAGAAAAAAGCATCATTGCTAACTTTCAAAGCTTCGTACACAAAAAAGATGAACACCCATATGATCAAGGGCGGCTTTGTCCACATGCCACAAAAATGCATATCACGAATTAATGCACTTAGACTATTTTACCGATTATTATTTGCTATTTTTCTTCATATTAGTATTGAGTAACGCTACTCACCAAGTATTACGCAAACATGAGAACTTCCAGATTTTAGTGAAAGGTGTTTAGAATCATTTTATTTTAATAAAAGAAACAAAAGAGAAGGAACATGATATATATGTATCAGGAATATTTGGAGGTAAAGGAGTCAGCTCCAAATAAAAACACGATAGACAAATATTTAGGCATAGCCAGGCTGTGAATGTGAGGCATAATAGGATGAACAGATATATTTAAGAGTATTAAATGAAAACCCACAGAGAAATTTGAAAGCATTATCTGCCAAATGCCATATGGCAGCATGATGATGATCATGTTCATGTTCATAGAGTTTTCACAAGGGCAATAAGGTCAAATTGTGTAAGGTTGAACAAAAGGACTTTAAAGACTCTGTGAGGCAGTATTGCCAGTACATAATTCCACTTTCTTACATTTAATCTGACAAACTCCACATGCCCATGTATCTAATACAACTAGTAGTGACTTGAAAAAGAGAGATCCATTCTACAGACTCCTTAACCCCCTCTACAGACCCACCTCTCTACTCATTATTATTTTGTCCACATGAAACTGTGTAGAAAATGACCCACCTCTCCCCCCACACTAGACAGACCGACCCACCTCTTCCATATCCACATAACCCTCTTTCTATGCTAATACATATTTATTTTTTATATCAATTTGATATTTACGTTAAATCAATAAATATACGTTTAGTGTAAACAGAATAATTAACTATCTCTCTGCCCGCCATCTTCTCTATCATTCTAAACCAGTTTTTTTATATATATATAATGCATATGCCACATTCATTGCTAATATTTCCACATTTCACACACATAAAAACTCTCTTTCTCTCTGTTCACAGAACATAACCTTTCTTAGGCAAGAAACATTCTTACCATTTTGCTGTATGAATAAAACATCTGTTCTTGGGTCTGGAGATTTCTGCTACTCTGCAGCTGCATATTATTCTCAATCTCGAAGCACCACATTTGTGCTAAGTTTACTCTGACTACGTTTTTCTGTCTCTACCTGCAAGAAGCTTCCTTTTTTATTCACTGGTAAGTCTAAGTTTCATATCTAAAAACAAATAATGAATGCAAATCAAGAAAATGAGTTGCTATTTATAGTTTTTTTTTCTTTTTTCAATATCCTCTGCTTGTTGTTCATAGGAAGTGCATAAGGCCATATGATTTCTGCCAATTTTGGACTTTGAGAAAGCAACAAAAATGTCAGCAAGAATGTTATCTTCTATAACAGAGGACAACAAGGATCTGCACAAGAAAATTGGATGCATGAATGGGTTATTCCAATTGTTTGATAGACATCATTTCCTCATTGGCAAACATCTTCATGGTCAAAATCACAAAAGGCTACTCACAGGTACTACTCTTTTCTGACCAAAAAAATGTATTTTTTTCCTATTCTGCAATCTTGCAAGTGAATAAATCAAATACCATAAAGCCTCTCAGTTCTGTCAATTTTGTTCTTTTCTCCCTCTAAACTCATTGTGCAGAACCTGTTTTTGTCGAACTAATTCTGTCACGACACCATTGGTAATCCGAAATCAAATTATTTTCTGTGACTAGGATGATTTTCTTGAGTAGTCATAGTTTATATTGTCATCGATCTATAGTCCTTGTGAAGTTTCTAAATACGAAATTTATTTTTTCAAAAATTAAATAATTTGTCCAATCCTATCATTTTCTTGGCACGAGGGAATAATATCTTTATTAGGAAAAAGTGGAAATACGTAATCAGGGTTAATTTGAGGACCTAGATTCAAGAAGAGATGAAAGGCAATCTATTATGCAAACTTGGCTTTATTTAGAAGTTTTTACAAAGTAAACCATCAAATTGTTTTCATTTTCAAGATTGTTATACATCACATTGGTTTAGGAAGGCTGGAAATGTAGGAACCTAATCAAGGAATCCGTTATGCAAACTTGGCGTTATTTAGAAGTTTCTAAATAAACTAAAGTTCAAAAACTCAAATTTTCAAGTCTTTAAAGAACCAGTGGAACAAATACTAAAAAAGAAATTTGCATATTCAAGTTTTAAAGAAGATCAAATAAACGCCACATTAAGATTCAGAATTGACTACTTAACCTAAGCAATTATCTTTAAAATGTGCTAATTACAATTATCAGCATTCTGGTTCTTTCTGCCTCTTGTATACTTTCATAAGCTAAAAAAACAATCTCGTGTTTACAAATCTAAATACAGATACACTACTTCCAGACTCAATTAAGTAGTGGAGCTTACAGAAACTTGGATTTTCTCCTGCTGAAACATAATGATGTACTTCCGCACTTCTACTAGCTTAAATATTCTAAACCACAAAAAATCTTCCGCACTCACATTGTTATCTTGATATAAATATTATAAGTCATGTAGTTAGTTCCTTTAGTTTAATTAAATTAGAAAATCTCACCACTGGTTCATGTGTCCTGAAGGTGTTACGGACAAGATGGAGACCAAATGTACAATGCAATTGGCTACGGTAAGATTTTGAACAATTTCATTCATCGAGATATCATTAAAACTAGCACACATGAAAAACTTACCAATATGTGATTGGCATTTGCAGGAAAAGACTCCAAGGGATGTAGCCAGGAACAAAGTAGAGTCATCCAAGGCTAACCCAAAAGTTGAACAAAGTAAAAAACCACAAGAAGAGCAACCTCTTTGCGGTCAAAGAAACTTACCAGAATCTCCTTCTAAAACCCTGTCATACAAGCAACCAAGTTCTCCATCTCATTCTGGACGGCAATCTCCTGACTTCCGGGATGTTGTCAAGGACTCGATGCACAGGGAAGCCCGTAGTTTATCTGTAAAAACTGTCACCAAAGTAGAAGGTAAAGTCCATGTTATGAAGCACATAGATTCTCCAAGGCCATTTCAGCAGCCAAACTGTGGGAAGCCATCTGATGGTACTAGGAATGTAACTGCTAAATTTCGTGAAGCACCTCGCAATTCAAAAGATGATCTAAAGCATGCACCAAGAGATCATCCACGTTTCTCATACGATGAAAGAGATTCGAGAGAAGCGATGCGTTCTTCAATAAGGCTTAAGGACCTTCCCAGACTTTCACTGGACAGTAGAGAACAGTCTTTCAGGAGCTCAGCCTCTGAATCCAGATCAAATTTTCTTTTAGGGGATCACAAAAGATCTTCCAGTGTTGTAGCAAAGCTTATGGGCTTGGAGGCTTTACCAAATTCCATTCCCTCAAATGAAGTCGATACAGTGATACCTAAGTCTTTCTCTACCAAAGATTCTGTTTCAGTATCAATAAAAACAGCTGAAAAGAGCAAGAATAATCAAGTCACGTGGTTCTCACAGATTAATGAAAAGGATTTCGGCTCCCCACGAATGAAATCTACCAATTCAATCATGAGAGCAGCATCAACTTCACGGCTTCCACTAGAACCTGCTCCCTGGAGGCAACCGGAGGCCAGCAGAACTTCCCTCAAGTCATCTGCAAGAAACACAGATGTGGAACTGTCAATTCAGAGTCCAAAGCTATCTTCCTCGGTGTATGGTGAAATGGAGAAAAGGATAACTGAACTTGAGTTCAGAAAGTCCGGAAAGGATCTCAGAGCTCTGAAGCAGATTCTTGAAGCAATGCAGAAGACAAGAGCAAGATTAGATGTCCAAACAGAAGAGCAGGCAGACTCTGATGCGAACTTGGAAATAGTGCAGAAAAGGCAGCAATGCAATCTGCTCTCTCCAACCATAAGGGGAACTCGCCCACCAAAAAGGTCAGAATCTTTCAATATAACTATGAAACAATCCAAACTAAGATATAACATTTGTATTGCATGTTCCCCTTTCTTAACTGCAAATGTCCCCAAATTTCAAGAACTCTTCACTAAAGACCTTGTATATAACAGAGAGGATACAGCTGACAAGAAAACTTGGAAAGATGTGACACCTAGAGCGAAAAATATCAGAGATTCTGGTTGGCTTCTTCCTTCACCAGACAGGAAGACCAAAGAAGGAACATCAAGGGCAGTGCAAAACCCAACATTACGCCAACAAAAGGAAGGAAGCTATCCTGCAATAGGAAGGAATTCTGGAACTGTAAGTCCAAGACCACTACAGAAGAAGAAGCAATCTTGTCCAACCACTACATCACCAGAATTCAGCAGGGTCAGACGGCAATCAATTAAGCAATCCAAAGAATCAGGCTCTTCAAAAAGGAGACTGCAAGCAAAGCCCAACAATCTGCTCCGAGTTGATGAGGAATTGAGTGAGATTAGCAGCAGCACAAGAAATTTCAGTGAGCAAAGTGATGCAGCTTCTTTACAATCAGAAAGCAACAACAGTTTGAGCTCACATGCAGAGGGAGAAGTCACAAGCAGAAATCACTCCGTTAGGGTTAATGCTAAAAGACTAGAGGATTCTAAAGACAAAGTGAGTGACTTATCTTCGTGTACATATCTATTTTATCCTACACATGGCCAATAACTGACTTTTAACTTTTCTTGATCCAGAGTGACATATTGAGGCTCAATGAAGACAGAACAATGGCTGAACTTGCAATTTCTACAATTGAACAGCCAAGTCCTGTCTCAGTGCTTGACGCCACATTCTATGAAGAAGATTCACCATCTCCTGTGAAGAAGAAAACAACTGCATTTAGAGGTATAGTTACCATTAGTTCTGTAAAACATTTATGTAAAACATCTGCTTTTGTTGCCAACTACAAACAATCATGACTTCCAGAAATAAACAAGAAGAAATGAATGGTAAGCACGTCGCCAAAGAGAAGGAAAATCCAACAAATTGCTTTGTTGAAAAATGACTGAATGTTCAACACAAGTAGTTCAGTTAGTTTAGCTAGTTTTAAGTGTTCAGAGAAAGCATGTTAGTATCTCTTATTTACTGTCATAACTTGGCTGAGGATTGAGTAGTGATTACATGAGATCTCAAGTTAGTACAAGCTCGTACGACCGAGTAATCTAGCTGTTTATTTTCCTTTCACTAACCAGAGCAGAATTATGTTACAATTGATTTTTGATGTACAAGCAAGATTTCCCTAATAATCTTTTTATGTCCTTTCCACCTGAACAGTTGAGGATGCTGCAGACGAGTTATGGTACCTAGAATACCAGGATCACTCACCTTACAGCAAGAGGATAGATCTTGGCACTGAGGCCACCACCCAGAAGAAATTAGAGCGCATTAAGGACCTGGTTAACCAACTCAGACTACTGGACTCCAGCTATGGAGCGAGTACAGACCAGTTTGGATCCTTGAGCCAGAATCATAATCCTGACCACAGATACATCACCAAAATACTACTGGCATCTGGCCTTCTCAAGGACGTGGACTCCGTCTCCATGGCCATTCAGCTTCATTCATCCGGCCATTTGATCGACCAGAAGTTGTTTCATATCCTGGAACAGACTGAGGAGCGCGCTATTCCAGCAACTGAACACAGCAAAACGAGTGCTCGGATGGAGTTTAATCAGAAAATGCACAGAAAGAACGTCTTTGACACAGTCGATGAGATACTTGCCCGCAAACTAGCATCAGAAAGCTGTTTAATGCAGGGACAAGATCATTTAAGTGCACAGCAGCTCCAGAAGGAACTGCAGTCAGACATAGACCTACTCAATGCTAAAAAGGTTGGCATGGATTCTGAAGAAGATGACTTGATAAGTATCCTAAATGCAGATTTAAGGCATCAGTCCGAAGATTGGACAAACGGTGACAGTGAAATTCCATCGTTGATTTTGGATGTGGAGCGCTTAATATATAAAGACCTGATTACAGAAATAATAAGTGATGAGGCCAGAGAGCAGCAGATAAGAACAAAAAGGCATTGTAGGCAACTATTTACCAACTAAATGATCAAGCTTCTGTGCTCTATTTCATGTACAAATCTAATGTTTCACTTTTTTACATATGAGATGCTAGCAAAAGTAAGATATAAACGTATCAAGGCAAATGTAAAGCAGAAAAATGATGCTGTTTTATTTGCATAAACAGAGATGCTTCTGTTCATATTTTAACCAAATTTCTGGGTGTCTATTGTCCATCATACTATAACTGAAGTTATTCCAATCCATAATTTTTTACATATAAGCTCTCTCGGCATCGCATTGTACAGCTGAATTCGATAATCAAATTCTAACAATGATCTATCTAGGGTTACGAATTTGGGAGATTACTGTAAATGCAATTTCACAAACTATCCAATATATATATACATATATTTGTCCTGCACTTCCATATGAGTATTTACATGTACTTTTCCAGATTTCATTCACAATATACTTTGTGTTTACACCAACTTGCCTTCACCTCGAACTTGTCCTAACGCCTTCCTTGATAGCCACACCACAGCTTCTGTTGAATCGAGAGACCGTCCAAAAGAGATGAATTTTATTATTTTCAGTATATAGAAAATTAAATAATTATCAATAAAAATGACTATGATATAGAACATGTAGAAGCTTCCGTAGCATAGTGGTAGTGCGTTCGCTTCGTAAGCGAAAGGTCGCGAGTTCGATCCTCGCCGGGAGCTTATTATTTTTGGGCTTCCTCTGGGCCGGGAACCTATTTAGATTTTAGGCCTTTGTCTTCAAAAAAGAAGGAAAAATTATTAAGGAAAAATTACATAAATTAATACATTTTAAAAAATAATTACTGATTTTAGCGATACTTTTTGTTTATTACCATTTATAGCAATGCTTTGTTAAATTTGTAATATGTATTAAAAGTGAATTATGTATGCAATATATATGAATTATAATTGTTTTTTGAAATATATTATGTTTGTTTGGTAAAAAAATTGTCACATTGTATTATAAGTGTATTAAAATGTGTGATAAATATATTATTCATTATTAAAATTTGTATTATATGTGAATAATAAATTGTTCTTTGTAATATGTATTAAACTTGTATTATAAATGAATTAAAAGTGATCAAGTGAGGTAAAAATATTATTGCTATAAATGGTAAATATTTTTTTTTATAGTATATTTATGTAAGTTTCCCAATTATTAAACTAAGACATTTTAAAAAATAATTACTAATTTTAGTGATACTTTTTATTTATTATCATTTATAGTAATTTTAGTGATACTTTTTATTTATTACCATTTATAGTAATATTGTGATAAATTTGTAATATGTATTAAAAGTGAATTATGTATGCAATATATTTGAATTTTTTTTTTGAAATATATTATGTATTATAAGTGTATTAAAATATGTGATAAATGTATTATCCATCATTAAAATTTGTATTATATTTGTAATATGTATTAAACTTGTATTATAAATGAATTAAAAGTGGTCAGGTGAAAAAATAGTTATTGCTATAAATGATAAATATTTTTTTATTATAATATATTTATTACGTAAGTGAACCTTTTCAATTGGGCCTTCATTTTCTCTTCTTAATTTCGGAGGGCTAAAGCCTACAGGAACTGGCTTTAAGCACAAGAATCATACAAGAAAATTGGGCATTTTCATCTTTCTCAAATACATGACTCATATTCTTCCTATTATATCTTTAATAGTGTAGTTAATTAATTTTGAAAATATCAACTTAGAAAAATTAATACATTGATTAATTACTCTCTTCATTCACTATTCTTAAAATTTAAAATAAACTCAAAAATTTAAATAGACATTCAAATGTATTTTAATTTTTGAAATCTAACATATTCATCATCTATTGAAAAGTTAATTTAAGAAAACATTAAATAAGAATAGAAAGATAAAATTACTTAATTTCTTAATGCAAATACAATCTAAAAATATGACCATATAAAAAAAACGAAGAAAAAAATAAACCAAAATTCATAAATTGGGCATTTTCAACTTAAAAGTTATTTGGAGATTCAATTATTTTACCTCGTTTTTTTTTGCCTCTTTCGATATTCCCGACTTAGCTTTATGTAAGAGAAGTCAATATCTCCGTTTGATATGGTCTTGACAAACTAAAAAAAAATGTGTTTATTAGTTTTGTTTGGGTTTAATCAAATTATAAAAGAACAAATAAACATCAAACTGGAAAAATGATTTTATATAAGCTGTATATTTAGCTGAAAATTGAATTACAACTCATAGTTTAGCTAGCTGAGGTTGATTTGCCTATTTGATCCAATTAGGCTAACATCGGAATGGTCGTAATCCACCACATTATTTTTAATTTGACTTATTTTAACATGTCTAAATATTTATAGTCCAACTTATTCATTTGACATTTATATATTTTCAGTTCGATTTTATTTCACTTCTCAAGTTATATGAATTTTAATCAACATTTTATATTATATATATTAATATGAAAAAGATTTCAACTTATAGTATTTTTCTTTTTGTATAATTTTAAAATATCAAAACTTCAAAATATCCATCTATATGTCTGACAAATTGGAACGGTGAAACTGGCATGAGAATACTTTAATTTCATATCCATAAATAATGTTTAATTATTTAGAAAAATATTTAATTTCTTGAAATAATTATGCCCTCATAAATCATGATCATATAAATGCAATTAAATATGACTATTTATATCATCAGTTAATTAATGCGGTTAATAACTTCAAATATAAACTAGTAGGCAGCACCTACAACTATTGTGCTAAATTCATCCATGGTAAAATATTCGCGTCGAGTGTTTATATCTATTTAATATATATATATAAAATTTATTTTATTTCACCTTAATAATTAACACGTGTTTTACTTTATTAAATCAATAAAATAAATTTTATATTAATTGAGTGTAGCCACCCGATGTGAATAAATTTTTCCAAATTACGTGTTTACAAAGGTTGAAGCAGCTGAGACAGTTTGGATCTTTTGTTTTTATCATTTTCTTGTTTCTTCTGGAATTGTTATATTCATAATCAAGGTTTAATTAAGTAATGTAAATTATCAGCGTGAAGATTTTTGCACATTATCAGATCATTCAAAATATATCTATAGTAAAGTTCTTTTTTAAAATGTGTGATTTTGTAATAAAGTAATTACTTTTTTTAAAAAAAAATATTGTAGTAAAGTGATTAAATACTATACATCAACCGATACATAAATTCTTAGACCACCAATATATATAACACAGACTATTAGAAATGTAGGGATGTATGCAGTATAAATGTATTCTTGAACAGTTACACACCTAAAGTATACGAGACTCTTATACTTCAGGGGAAGTAATAAGCTCCTCGTATATTTCATAGGTGTGAAAATATACAAAAAAAATTAAGTTCATATAGTTCTTATGAGCCAGAAGCCTAAAGAATAAAAGAAATATCAAAAATTCTAAAGGGGTATGTCAAAAAAAGATTTAATCATAAGGATAAAATTGTTATTGACGTAGCGATTTTGTTTTCACGTCGTTAAGTTAAAAGTTTAAAATCGCCGACCTACTAGCGATTTTGGCGAAACTTTTTTTTTTCAAAAAAAGTTGCTGCATGGGCCGCGTTTTTGGCGATTTTTTTTTATAAAACCAAAATCGCTGAGACTGTAGCGTTTTTATTGAAATCTCTTTTTTTTTTGTCTAGGCAGCGATTTAAGTGGAAAACTTTTTTTTTTAAGAAAATCGCTCCCAAGTCAACGATTTATGTGGATTTTTTTAAAAAAATCTTGGCAGCTATTTTAGTTAACTAATTTTTATTTAAATATTGCTGCCAATTTTTTTTAAAAAAATTCTTATTCAAGGTTGGTGTTTAAAAAATAATTTTACAATTTTTTTTTAAAAAAATTGGCTCTATTTAAATTTTTTTATTATAAAAGAAATCACAAAAATTGCTGTCAAGAAAAAAATTTCACTAAAATGCTGTTTTTTAATATATATATGCTGCAATTGCTGTGATTTTTAAAAAATGTTTTTTTTTAAAAAAAGGATCATTTAGTGAAATCTTTACTAAAAATTGTAATATGATTTTTATTTTGATCAAAGTTAAAAAAGAAAAATCACCAATATTTAATACTACTTTTTTTTAAAAAAAAAATTGACAATGATATTGTTAAAAAGAAAAAATTACTAGAATTGATTTTTTTAATTAAAAAGAAACAACCTTTTTTCATAAAAACACTGATTTTAATTATTTTCAAAAAAATTCCCAACATTGAATAATTTTTTCAAAAATAATTTGCAGCTATATTTAAAAAACGGAAAAGGGCCTAAAATATCCTCAAAGTATTGAAAATGGTACAAAATTACCCTCCATCCACCTATTGGCTCCAAAATACCCTTTCCACCCACCTATTGGGTCCAAAATACCCTTGTCATCCACCTTTCGTTCAAAATTTACCACTTATTTAACGGTTTTATATTTAAACTATTTAAATATTTTTTAAAATAGGTGGTGCTCAACTATTTGTAATAATTTAACTTATTAGTATAATTTATATATCAATCCATTACCACCCATTACTAATTAAATTCCTCTTACTAAACCTGTCACATTATTAATGCAAGCTACTGCCAATTGAGTGCTTTTAAAAATTATAGAAGTAAATTATCATACATTCAAGTGGCTAAATAAAAATCACCGATAAACTTAAAAGTTTGACTATGTTCATCTTAATTATTCTTACCTCTCAATTATGTGATGTTACTTCATAGGTAATTTTTTTTCAAAATAATATTTTAAAGGTTTTAAAACAAATCATAAATATTTATAAAATTATATTTAAAAAAGTGCATGAATTAATTCGGGATGTATTACTTGTTTACCTTTAATCATAAATTTCTAATTCAATTTTGAAAGAAAGTGTCCTCCTAAATAAGCGGCTCAACCTAAATTTGATTGGGGTTTCGATTCGGACTCGAATAATTTTGGATGTCATTTTCAAGAATCTATAATTTCATCGTGCTTTGGTAGTGTTTATGACGATTTTGATATTATAATTGGATCATTAATTGAGTGAGGTTTAGTTAGTAATGAGTGGGTAGTGGGTTGGTTTGTAAATTATATTAATAAATTAAAATTATAATCAATAGTTGAACGCAAAGTATTTTAAAAAATATTTAAAGAGTTTAATTTTAAAACAATTAAAAAAGTGGTCAATTTTGAACCCAAAGGTGGATGACAAGGGTATTTTGGAGCCAATAGGTGGATGGAGGATAATTTTGTACCATTTTCAATACATCAAAGATATTTTAGGCCCTATTCCGTTTAAAAAAAAGGAGTTTACTTTAATAGCTGCGGAGGCAATGATCTTTTTTTTTTAAAAAAAAAATAAAAAATATATTTCCACACAAATCGCAATTGAGGCAGCGATTTTCTTTTATAAAAAAAAAAGAGAAAAAATATGAACAAAATCACTGGTAGGTCAGCGATTTCGAAACTTAACGGCGTGAAAACAAAATCGCTGCGTTAGTAGCGAATTTGCCTTTTTGATTAAAAAAATTGATATACCCCCTTTGAAATTTTTAATATTTTTTTTACTTTATAGGCTTCGGACTTTAGTTCTTATGCCTTATCCCAAAATTATACTCCCTTTCTCCCTATTTAGTTGTCCACTTTAGAAGTGACACACATATTAAGACACCAATATTATTATATATTAGTTACAATTTTCCCTTAACTTAAAAGATTATGCAACTCCCCAAGTATAATAAATGTATTTTCTGGTTCCAAAAAGCATACATTACAACTCAGTAGTACTAGAAATTTTCTAAAATTAAATAAGGGCATATTAGGAAAAAAATTATTGTCCTTTCTAGATTTGTTAAAATGGACAAGTAAATAGGAACAGATATAAAAGGAAATATGGACAAGTAAATAGGGACAAAGGGAGTACAAAAAATATGAATGATGTCATTTTTTTTTTGTCCAATTTTAAAAATTAAGACCATTTAATTCCTATTTTATTACGTACTACAATTCATTTTCAAAATATTAAATTTCTTATATTTATGAAATAACACATAAAAATGGATGGATGAAGTATATATTTAGCATTAATCACCCCTTATAGGGTAAATAATAATCAATAAGATAGAGACGATAGTATTTTTATTACTCCTAGCTAGCATCAACTAACGCTGGATCATAGACTAGTGCTAGTAATAAATTTCGATGTTTTTAATTTGTTAACAATATTACTGTTGTATTAGTATTATTACAGTTGAAAAGAGAGCTAGGGTTAGGTAGCTAAAGGATAAATAAAGTACTAGTTCAGTAATAGGTACATTATTATCGTAAAAAGATGCTATGTAAGTCCTATACATATATTTTTTTTAATAAATTTATTTAAATCTCAACATTTAAAATATCACATAAATTGAGACAAATCTCAACATCCTATACATGCATACATCTATATTAGAAGCAACAGCCAAAATAAGAAAAAAGACGATATGTGATACTGTATATATGACATTTAAGCAGACATAATTTCTAAAGAGAAAATAAAAAAAAATTGTGATTGTTTTATATATAAGTCTAGAATAAAATATAAAATTATTTTATTCTATGTTTGATTGAATCTTTGTTTTAATATAACTAACTTGGAATCTCTTTTCCCAAAACCAAGACTATCTAATCCCGAGATAAAACAATCAAAATACAAAGATATTCTTTTCCCAACTAAAAATAAAAGTGTATTTAAAATTTTCGGATATAAAATAAAATAAAATAAACCTATTAAATAATCTTGTTATCATATAGTCTCGTATATAATTCATACATTATAATCCAATGCATTAAACTTGTTTGAAACTAAACCAAGTGAACCACATACGAATATAATGTAACGAATGAGACTATACCTTTTTTAACTATAGATCTCAAATTAAATTATGGATATGAAAAAATCCCTTTTCCAAACTCGGAATAAGGTCCTACGCAGCATATATAATTCTAAAATACTCAGACTCGATATTGATATTGAACATCCGATGAGATATAAATGAAAAAATTGAGTCAATTGAAAGGTGACTAAACCCTAAAAGAAAATTGGATTTGTTAACATTATATGGAGAAGCAAATATGCAACTGGGGACCTACCTATATGAAAGCAATGCATGCATGTGGTCCTTTTTTTCTTTTCTTTTGTTACGTACACAGATAAAAATAAAAGATGGAAAAAGCTTCCAAAACCCTAATTATCTTTTTGTACCACACTTCTTCAGTCATCTCTTCATCTTCTTTAGTCATATCCTTTTCATGAATTATTAACAGGACCACAAAACTATCTTTTCATTTCACTCCATTTTAAGCTTACAACATGTATATTTTTTGTTGGATCCCAAGGAAAAATAACATATACTAGTAGTAGTATTTATTTATATACTTCAAATCTCAATCTATCATCTGTCTCTTTCCAACTTAACGAACACCCTTCCATTTTGTACTAAATCTACTCTTATCCCTATATATCTTTACCTTCTCTTCACCAACAACAACTACTCTATACCATATCTGGGGTTTGGGGTACGAGGGTCAAACTGACTAATTTTTGCGGTGAGTTTAAACATATAATAATCTTCAAAGTTTATTATTTAATATGATGAAATTTTGCATAATACATATATCGAAAGCATAAATTATAACAGTTAACAATCTAAATTCTAAATGTAGAAGATGTTTATACAATTGAAGAATATATGTTCAAGATAAACTCATTTTAAAATAACAGTACATTTTAGCCAGATTGGTATAGAGAATTATCAATTATGCAGCAAGTTAACTTCAGCTGATTGAAAAGAAAAAAATTTAGCAGGGGGTTTCAACAATTTATACTTAGACATAAAAAAAATTTTCTTCTTACTAATATACAACATACATTTTTCACGGAGGAGATTCAATTGAACCCTTTCATTATTTTTAGCTCTATCACTGGTCAACTTAACCTCACAAATAAAAAAATTATTTAAGTTGTCAGTGCACAAAACATAAACTCATCTAAAAGATCAAAATGCCGAAATTTTTAAAAAAGAAGAATCCATGACTAGCTTAGGGCTCCTTGCTAGGGTTACGCATTTAGAAAATGTTGCATTAAACCATAACTAATTAACTGCTTCATTGTGATGCCAAAAATATATATATTGTCTCTTAATAACCGTACGTACAACTTTATATAGCATAATACATTTTGAAATTGGAGTACATTGAAGCATCCCAAACAATCCAATCACGAGTCTTATAGCTATAGGAATAATTATGACCAAAAGAACATACAATTGTTGTTATATATATATACTAGTATATATTATGCTAGTATCAAATTATTCAGTACTCACCGGGGAACATACAGTTGATAACTTGCTCTGATCTTGAAAGTTGAATAGCTTAATGAAACATCCGATCAACCAATAATATGTCGATCTGCTCTGTTATCATGTTGAAATTATATGACCAATACGTACTTTTGTGTAAAAACTTAAGTTGTTATAAAGAGCAGAGAGGAAGTAAATGATCTTAATTGGAAGGCTCCGTGTCATCACAATTTTGAGAAGGTAGAAAATGGAAAGGTCTTATAGATTGGTTTGTGGAGTCAATAGAATGTCTAAAGGAATTAGTACTAGTTGACATGGGATTTTCTGAACCGGAATTGTTACTCAACATTTGGAAGTTGATTTCTTTGGGATCAAATTCCGATGACGACGATGCTCCAACATTAATATTATTATGTTGATGGAAAAATTGAGGCAATCCTGGTGGATAAACAACAGGTTGATGATGTGAAGTTAATGGCATACTAGACATTAAATTGAAGTTTTGATGATGATCATGTTGATGAGATAATGAATTTTCTGAATGAGCTAAGGATAAATTTGAAGGATCCCATTTAAAAAAATTGGGATTGTAGCCCAAAGCATTGTTATTAGGTGGTTCCAATGGAATATTATTATCCCAATTAATTCGACCTTCTTTATTAGTAGTAATTTGATGAGAGTTACCTAACATAGGATAAAGATTAGGGTTCAAACTTCCAGGAGGAATTTGCAAGGGAGGCAATTCATCGATTTCATTTTTAGCTGCATCAAGCAACCAATCAACAACTTTACTTGGTTGATTAAGCCCTAATCTGTCTTGAAGATCATATAATTGAATAGCAGTAGGAACTGAGAGCCTTACACGACGATCTCTTAGCCCTCTTACAGTACAAACTTTACTGTGCCTGTCTTTTCCTCCAAATGCTCTCGAAACACGAACTATTCTTGGATCCTTTAACCTTGTCCATGATGTTGTTGAATTAGACGTTGTACATGCCTTACTCTTATTTCCATCATCATTCACAACGTTCCCCTTATCTTCTCTTGTAATCATCGCATAATTCACCCAAAATACACCTTTTCACTCACACTAAACTGCCTTCTTCCCCGATTTCTGTTTCATACCAAAAAAAAACAAACAATTTAGTATACACAAGAATTAAGACTTGTAATCTCAAATAAGTTGGGATCGACGATTATTGAGTATCAAGTAAAACTTGCGATGTTGATACTCATTAAAAGAAAATTAAGGCAGTATACATATCCATGAGAAAATGGAAATCATGAAATTTTTGCTAGTGTTAGAAAGACTTAGATAAGATAATACTTTCTTTGTATAAATTTGGTTCTAATTAGGAAAGTGAAAAAAAAAATGAAGGTAGTTAAAAGCATGAAAACCCTAGAATTTAGTAGTAGTATATAGCAGAGTAAACGGACTTACCCGATTCAGCAAACAGTTGCAAAGAAGAAATTCTCTTTGATTTCAGAGAAGAAACAATATATGGAAATTTTGATTTTTTAGCAAGAGAGAAGATGCTGGACTCCAACCGACCATTTACATATTAGAAAGCAATGGACCACAGCTTGCCACGTACAATTTAGGCATATCTAATACATACATTTCATTTTATATGTCAAGATTCGGATTTTAACAGTTTATCTTAGACCGTAAATTTTTTATAGATCATATAAATATTTTGAATTATTTATTATTGTGACTCATAGTATTTTTTACGTAGTTTACAAATTCATAAGTTTCATTTAAAAAAAATTGAAAATTCTATGTGCAAATTTCTGATCAAACTTAAACTCTTTGACTCTCAAAACATAAAAGGTGTCATATAAATTGGGACAAAGAGAATACAATCATTATGTCCTATGCTTAAATATTCTGATTTTAACTTATACGAAGTTTAAATTGAATTTTATGTAACAAAAATAAATTGAATGGGGGAAAGTGTTATTTTTTGTGCCCGTCAATTTTCTTATCAAATGCTCATCACGCATGCTAATCTATCATGGTTAATTCTTTGACAATATTTTTCCAAAAATAGGAAGTAAGTTTAATTAGCAGTTAGAAACAATTCCTTAATTAGTAAAAGGAATTTTTATTCTGAATTAAATTTTATCTTTTGACAATAGAATAAAAAAAATGTTGGGGACCATTTATTCACGTAGAGAGAAAAGTTGGGGTCGATGCTTTATCGACAACAACAAAAGGTTGAATTCGTATATATCACATGGGTCGACTGAAGCACGCCTTGCCATTGTCATTAATTAAATGTCTCACCAATATCTATCACTAACTCTAAATAATTTGTTTCTATATTAAGTATCTCAATTCTATTATTTTTCAAAGTTACATATAATTATCTTTTAAAATATTTTCATGGTTAGGTTTATATTTGTCAAGCTTTTTAATAAGACATGGATAAACGATATTATTGTTTTATTTCTCATGTATTTCTTTTTAATTTATTGTATAAAATAATACACAATTGTCTATGATTAAATATACCTTATGTTTCACTTAACTTCAAAAACTAGCTCGATTGGAGGAGGCATATCCAAGGAGTCCAAAGATCTTATCCCTCACGTGGGATATCATCTTCAGAGTGCGGAGTTAAAAGGATAAAAAAAATTGTCAAAAATTTCAAAAGGGCACATCAATTTTTTTAAAAACCAAAACGGTAAAATCGCTCACGATGTAGCGACTTTTGCCTTCTAAAAAAGCGAAATCGCTGCAATAGCAGCGATTTCTTAAATTTGCTTTTTTAAAAAAAAAAAATTAAACAAATCGCTCCACACGGAGCGATTTTCAAAATAAAAAAAAATAATTTTTTAAGTTTTTTTTTTTGCTTTATTTAAAAAAAAATTGATTCGATTTTTTTTTTTAAAAAAAAGCATTGGCAGCGATTTTTAATTAGTTTTTTTTTTAAAAAAATCGAATCGCTGTAAGGCAGCGATTTACACTTAATTTATATTTTTTTTTTGAAAATTTAATTAAATCGCTGCAAAAAAAATTAGGCGATTAAATTAAGTTTTCAAAAAAAAAAAATGAATTCTTAATTAACACATTTTTTGGGACTGATCTTTATATGTGTTTATAAAATGAATTCTTAATTAACACATTTTTTGCTTTACATTTAAATTTTAATTTTTTTTTGAAAATTTAATTTAATCGGCTAATTTTTTTTGCAGCGATTTAATTAAATTTTTTTTTAAAAATAATATAAATTAAGTGTAAATCGCTGCCTTTACAACTATTTAATTTTTTGAAAAAAAAAACTAATTAAAAATCGCTGGCAATGATTTTTTTTTAAAAAAAAAATTGAATCAAATTTTTAAAGCAAAAAATTAAAAAAAAATTAAAAAATTTAGTGGAAGTCGCTGCAGAAGCAGCGACTTATAAATTTTTTTTATTTTTTTGATTTTGAAAATCGCTCCGTGTGGAGCGATTTGTTTATTTTATTTTTTTTTAAAAAAGCAAGTTTAAGGAATCGCAGCGATTTCGCTTTTTCGGACGGCAAAAGTCGCTACATCGTGAGCGATTTTACCGTTTTGGTTTTAAAAAAAAATTAATATGCCCTTTTGAAATTTTTGACAATTTTTTTTACCCTTTTAACTCCGCACTCATCATCTTCATGACCACCCATACGCTCGGATATTTAGTCCGAAGAAATACCATGTAATTAAATAGATATTGAGTCAAAATCAACTAAAAAAATAATCGAACTCAACTCAAAAGTAGAAGGATTGTCTATATAATGTCAGTACCCCTGCTTAAACATCATACATAAATTAAAACGAAAAGAATAATTTATTCTTGTCCAAAGATATAAGTTCATGAAGATCATATAGATTAATTTGCTTGCTAACTCATAATTAGAAGAAAAGGAACACACAAGTATAATGTTAATTTATTAGTGGAAGAAATTAAAATAACATGAAATTAGGTACATAGATGAAAGGGAGAGGAGAAGACTTTCCCTTAAAGAGGAGGGACCAAACTGATCATTTTGTTTACAATGCCCACTCAATATATGTAGATCAAGGACCACACTACATTTTGTATTGCAGAGAGATTTTGCACGGACCAACGACTCACATATACATAATTATGACTTAAATTTAACTAAATTAATTAAATAAAAGAGGTATAATTAGGTTTATTTTTTCCCTCTGCCTATGTCAAATATATGCATTTTTATCATGAGTTTAAATTAATACTTTTGAGGCAATATATTAAAGGAAACATGAGTTTTTACAAATTTTGGGACCAAAGATTTCAACACGTTTTAGTGGTTACAAACCTCCAAACTGTTTATATATACCTGTTTCTTGCGTGTACTACTGTTTCACTACCAATTATTTGTGAGCGACTATGTTTAACTAGATATAAAATTTTAAAAAAGAATGACTTAACTTATTAAAATATATAAAAATGTCATTTAAAACGAGGTTAAAAAAAAGTCATATAAACGAAAACAAATTAAGTAATTTATTGAGAGGATATTTTATGATCTAAGGAAAGCACGAGAGAGTAAGGGAAGTAGGGTTCTGTTACAACTCGAACTACCAAATTAGGTTAGAAATTAGAGAACTAAAGAAAAGTACATAGTTTTTTTTTTAGTTTGTCTCAAAAAAATATCGTCTTTCTATAATTAGATAATTAGTCACATAAATATTTAAGATTTTTCTAGATCAAAAATTTCAAAAAATCTTTTTTCTTTCTTAAATTTTGTGTTAAGTCAAACAATGTCATATATATTAAACGTGAAATATTTATGCATTGATGTACATAGGGCATATAAAACTCAAAAAAATCCCTGTTTGCTATGCAGTATGAACAAGGAATTAAGAGGGTGGGGAAAATCAATAATAAACTAGGAGTAGGAGTGAGTAAATAAAAAGAGACAGATGATATGCCATTTAGTTATTCTTAGGTCAAGCTATATGTTGCAGACGTGATTTATAGTTGCCAGATCAATGATGGCCACTAGACAGTTATCCCCAGCTACTCATCATTCATTTGAATATACAATTACTCCTCTATTTCAAATTTTACATTTTTTTCATAACCACATATTTAAAATTATATTGTTATTTTTAAAAAAATATGATGTTCAGTTAAACTAAATCGTATAAGAATAGACGAGTTTTGGTTCGATCCAGAGCCGCAAGTTCAACCGACCCGGCCCTATACTGAAAATAATGTTGAATATTTTTTTTCTGGCACCTTTATCATATGCATCGATAAAAAGCTAATGAATTGGATTCCGTATTCAACTTTTCTTTTCGTCTTGATGTTTAGTTATTTGTAGTTTTCAGTACTTTGTTTTTTACTTTATAATAGAGCATTACATTACTATAAATGATGATAAATATATAGGGGCTGCAGTCCAAAATCAGATTAAAAGTGACGTTGGCCAAACTATAAGGACTAAATCGGCCAATTTGTTAATGCCAAATTAAAAAGTACATACGTAGTAGTATTACAGCCATGCTACCTATAATTAATTGTACTATATACGCCAGCTAGCCCTAGCCTAGCCCCAATTATATGAATTGATCATTTAAGACTTAACATTGGAGAATTGGAAAACTAAAAAGGAATAAATTCGCTTCGGTACAATAAATTACGTTTCAAAATGAATGACATAGTTTGGTTTAGAATGAAGTTTTAAAAAAAAAGACTTTTTAATTTTGTAGTTCTAAATTTAAGTTATATCAAATGTATCAAAATATTTTTAATCTTATTACCTTAAACATGTCACGCGTAAAATTGAAATTAAAGTATTGCCAAAAAAAAATGTGTCATTCTTTTTTAAACAAACTAAAATAAAATTGAGCCATACTTTTTTAAACAGAGAGAATATATATGTAAAAAATGTAAGTAGGATTAGACAAAGTCAGTGTAACGAACTTGATTGTGAGGGTAATTGGTAGGGGGAATTGAAAATGACACAAATTAAAGTTGGTAATATTTTTAACTAGAAATTGATGTTGACCCTTATTATGAAAAATATAAACAAACTTGCGTCCATCTAGTGAGGAATTGAATACTTTACATTATTATATATCAATCATAGTTGAGTAACCTAGTATTAAGCATATCTATAGGGTGGGGTAACAAAGTTGCTTATGAGTATGTAATACAAAGTAACTTTTGTTGCCAAAAAGGAAAAGAATAAATCAACAATTAAGACTTTTCCTGCTGAAGGTGAAGATAGTAAGGGACAAAAGGTCAGAGTTTAGAAATTAATCAAGGCTGAGAAAGGAACCAAATATATCAGCTTATTTTTTTGATAAAATCTTGTCTGATTATATTATACTATATGATACCACACCCTTCATTTTCGATTTGGGATGATGAGTTCAACCCTACTAATGTAGCTCTCTTACCCGATTTTGAATTTAAATTGAATAGATCGAAGTATTCGATACTAATTCAGCTCTTAGCGGCTGTGAATTTTTTTGGTCATAAATTTTTTTTACACTATATGATATCTCATCGTACGACAAGTCTTAATTATTGAATTCTAATACTCCAGTTGATATATTTGGCTTTTTAAGTCAAAAGAAAATCAAGGTTATAAAGTACTATTAGTTCTTACAAGAAAATATTTGACTAAGCAATTCGCGATAGAACTGTACTTTTTATTTTACGTGACATTATGATAGAATTATTAAAATTATCGATGTGATTTGGTACAGAACCTTCACATTATAAAAGCAAATTTTACATATAGTTACTATATAAAAAGTATTATAATTCCTATAATTTTCAAATTACAATCAATTTATTTTTAACCATTTTAAATAATATTGTGCCAACTAAATTAAGACAGACTATTTAATATGGCACCATGGTCTAAAATAGGGATAATGCACAAGTATTCCTCAACCTATGACCAATATCTCAGAGACACACTTATACTATACTCAGGTTCTATTATTCCTGAACTTATTTTATTAATAATTTTCTATCCCTTTTCGGCCTACGTGACACTATCTTGTGGGTCCAACGCTATTTGACTTTTTCTATGTATGTGTCTACATAGAAAAAAAAAATATATTGCATTCTCATGTCAGGACTCTGCATGTCGGTAGGTTAAAAAAACTGACCTGATTGGAAGCATCCAGTAAAATTGCTTTAATGATTAATTATGTTCAGAAAAAAAGGAAAAATTTACCAACTCTGATTGCAATCGGAAAACATTATGGTCAGTCATATTTCCCTTTCGATAATTAATAATTAGTTACACAACCCATATGTTATGAAGAAGAAATTGCTAGTGAGTACAATTTATTCCCACCCATTTACAAACTATAGCTTTCTCACAAAACAATATACTGCCCTTGGGATATTTCCCTCAAGCTCCTCTTTCAATCTGTCGGTTAAATGAAAATTGAAATGCCTCAAAACATAATAATCTGATCTAAAAAAGGGATGTAGTTGATTCGCTATATGAATTTTTATTTTATCGTGAGAGTAGAGATTTTTGATATCTAGAGTTCCAAAAATGAATTGAAAATAATATCAATTTGCCTGATTTGATCGTTGTTGTCAAGGGCTGGTGGTTAGATCCGTATAATATGTATCAAACAAGAATTCCGTAAGTTACATTTTCATTTATTCAGAACCCACAAGGGACCTAATTATATAAGAATTTCTTATACTACACAAAATTTCTTATAACTTAAGGACAGAGATGATCGACTCAAGAATCACTTTTATCTTATGCTTAAACATGTTCGAGGGTTTCTACTTTCTGTTGTCCAAAAAATATTAGCAAGTTTTCCAAAATCTTTTTTATTTTTCTTATACTTCAGTCACGCCTTGATTTCAAATAAGTTCAAATTTAAGTAATTCTCAAATGATCAAATATCATACAAGATAGAAATAAAGAGAAGTAGCATAATTAAATCTGTGCAGAAATACAGAAGGAAAGACAAAAGGTCTTAAATAGTTATGTCTTGGGATTATTAAGACATAAGTAGCAGTAGTTCAGTTTCTCTGCTATATTTTGCATTATTCACTGCCACTTACACTTTTACTCATTCAATCTCACTTTGATACATCACCCTCTTCGATTTTAGGATTTCTTTTCACTGACTTAAAACGCACAAAATTAAAAACTCATAACCAACATGAGACAAATTTTAAGACACAACATTCAATAATTACTGCTCTTCTCTCAATTTGCTCTTTTGGGAAGCAAACTAGTGGCTATGGCCCAAAAGAAAAGAGAGGTTACTAAAATTTCTGCCTCCGTTACTAATTTGAAAGGTTCCTCAAACTGAAAGGGGGGATCTCTTTTTTCCTGTAGTTCTTCAAGGATGCAATAAAGCACATAACTACTTTATCGAAAGACATATGATATAGACCTAGAAATAATTGAAACATTTGATAGTTGGATTTGTACGAAAAGAGTGTTGAGTTTACTTGAGGGTAAAGGAAAGTGCTGTCTCATTTCCAAATTGGGTTAACATGTGAGCCATAAAACAATGTTTTGTTGGATTTTTGGGGCATGCGTGACTTTCGTACTATTATTCCTTCTAACAAAAAAAACACTCGTCTTTCTTATTCTGTTCCTGTTCATGGCCATAATACTATAGCTTTACCCCCAACTTTGTGCTTTTGTACATCGCTTTATCCCTTCTTTCTTCTTTTTTTTATCGTCTTTTCCTATAATTGTAAACTTTGTCTCCAATCAAGTATTCCATTTTAAAAGAACTCTTTAAGACGTCTCACAGAGCAACTCTCAACACCCAGGACGTAAACATTATTCAAGCAAGAAGGTATTGTTTGTATGGGTACAAACACTTAACACCCTCCCTATCACAATCCTGTTCTGACCGAAATCCTGGGGCTAGTACACCCCAAAATTGATACTCAAGGGACAAACATACATCCCATGGCAAATATTCCAATCGCTGCGCATTGACAAAAATATCTCAAACTTACTAACAAGCATTACCCAAGTACACACAATAAATATGCACTATATGTCCCTGTAAATCAAATAGTGATTGTTAGGGAGACGGAAGTGTAGAAAAGATACTTATCTTATACATCAATTTGGGCCCTGTATACCTGAACTGTGTAAACATCATGACCTGAAATGTATCTTGAGAGCTTGAATGAACCACCACTTGCATTCAATTTGTTAAGGGAACTCAGATGAATTCCAAACTCAATGAGATGCACAAGGGCGATTCTCTGCGTAGAGCCGCTTAATGCAAAGACTTTTGACCTTCCAGATTATGTATGCAAACCAAAAGATCAATCAGAACAGAGTACAAATTTAGAAATGAAGTATGTAAACCAATATTTTTTGTTTGTTTGAATTGTGAGAAAACTAGAAGCACCTATTGTGCATTTTCTTCCTTCAATTTGGTTGGTGGTGAAATACATCACGAACAATGATAGCAAAGAGAAAAATCCCAAGAATTCCTTATTAGCAAACAGAAGTCAACTCATGTATCAGGTTGGAGGTTGGCACAGAATTACCTGTTGTACCAACATCTGGTCTACAATCAGCAATTTCAAGGTACAAACACTTTGTCGTCTTGTAAACAATGACAACGGCCAAGACCAAGTTAGTAGTTTCATTCCTATCCTAATGGATACTACCAACTAAAACTCAAAAGAACTTTACATTCAAAACCTTATGATATTCATTAGGGCTTTTAGTAACAATTTCCAACAAAGAAACATCAGAAAATAGAGCTCTGTGCCTCTCCTTTAGCCAAAGCTTGTTGAGACTTGAGAAAGCATGCATATCATCTTAATGGCTGTATTTTGATGTCGCTGGTGTAAAAGCAAGCATACGAAACCATACTTAAAATGGTGCAAATGGTGGCTTAAGTTTCCATTTTCAACGATTCCATATACTAAGAAGTAAGAACAAGGATCCTTCAATGCAATATCCTATCAAACTTACCTGCAATTGTTTCAACACGTGAAATAGTATCTCGTAATCTTTATGACATATGGGGTGAATGAATTCATGATCAGCAGATCTGCTAAATCTCAAGTATGGCAGAGTTAAATCACCAATCCTGACTTTCACTATGAGAAGTATCACATTATCAAGCTAAGTGGCTCAGACCACTTCTGAAAATTGCATTACAAATAAGTTCAAAGATTGCTGAAATTTCCAAGTTTAACCAACCATGAGTCCATGATGTTGATTTTTCCCCCTCATAGACTGAGAGCAGGTGCCAGAGAGGTTATATAATCAAGTAGGAAAAGATAGTATACCAGTATGATTAACGAATTTACCAAGTTCAAGTGATAAACATGTCCCAAAACCTTCAATTCAGCAAGGAATTCTTTTGTTGATTGCATATCCATCTTCTTGATACCAGCTTTCGGCATTTTATTGAGACAAAGGAGATTAGAAGCATGAGTAACTTCGACTTTGGAAAATAAATGCACAGAATTACCTGTTGTACCAACATCTGGTCTACAATCAGCAATTTCAAGGTACAAACACTTTGTCGTCTTGTAAACAATGACAACGGCCAAGACCAAGTTAGTAGTTTCATACCTATCCTAATGGATACTACCAACTAAAACTCAAAAGAACTTTACATTCAAAACCTTATGATATTCATTAGGGCTTTTAGTAACAATTTCCAACAAAGAAACATCAGAAAATAGAGCTCTGTGCCTCTCCTTTAGCCAAAGCTTGTTGAGACTTGAGAAAGCATGCATATCATCTTAATGGCTGTATTTTGATGTCGCTGGTGTAAAAGCAAGCATACGAAACCATACTTAAAATGGTGCAAATGGTGGCTTAAGTTTCCATTTTCAACGATTCCATATACTAAGAAGTAAGAACAAGGATCCTTCAATGCAATATCCTATCAAACTTACCTGCAATTGTTTCAACACGTGAAATAGTATCTCGTAATCTTTATGACATATGGGGTGAATGAATTCATGATCAGCAGATCTGCTAAATCTCAAGTATGGCAGAGTTAAATCACCAATCCTGACTTTCACTATGAGAAGTATCACATTATCAAGCTAAGTGGCTCAGACCACTTCTGAAAATTGCATTACAAATAAGTTCAAAGATTGCTGAAATTTCCAAGTTTAACCAACCATGAGTCCATGATGTTGATTTTTCCCCCTCATAGACTGAGAGCAGGTGCCAGAGAGGTTATATAATCAAGTAGGAAAAGATAGTATACCAGTATGATTAACGAATTTACCAAGTTCAAGTGATAAACATGTCCCAAAACCTTCAATTCAGCAAGGAATTCTTTTGTTGATTGCATATCCATCTTCTTGATACCAGCTTTCGGCATTTTATTGAGACAAAGGAGATTAGAAGCATGAGTAACTTCGACTTTGGAAAATAAATGCATGCCGAGTCAAGACGACTATGTGAATGCTGCAACAGTGACATAATAAAGCAGCTAGAACTAGGTCGATGATCAATCCGAGCATCCGAATAATTGTTAATTATTCAATCTAACAACAATAATATAACGAACCTCGTCTCGTAACTATCCATACTAAACAGATGCAAAACCACCTCGGCCAATCTTGTAGGATGTGCTGAAGTTGTCACTGGCATTAGCGAGTTCATCATATGAAAATTCAACAGATTTATCCACAGCAAACCTCGGGACCTCTGGAGAAGCACCCTTATTAAGAGGTTCCCCTTCTGAAGAATTCTCGAAATTTGCTTGACCCGAGTCATTTAAAGATATTAAAAGGTTTATTCTAAGGATGAACCAAACACATTACTTCCACAGAACAGTTGACATACTTTTATCATTCCAGGATCGATCGCAGGAAGCTTATATTTTTTTAACAAATGGAAAAAAGAATAATGTCTCTAACAAGTCATTATGATGAAGATGATGATGATTCCTCATTCCCAAGGCAAGAGAAATGAGAAACAGGAATTTCCACCATAGAGTTTGACGGGTAATTAAGCATATCAGTAAGAATGAAATCAATAAAATTACCAGGAACATGCTCTTATTAGTACTGTGTTTGTAAGATTGCAAGTTAAGAGACAATTTCCTTCCGTTTTCCTGCCTCTATAAAAGGTAAGATACATGCAAGACACTAAAAGGACTACCACAAGAACTGCTACAACCCGTATGCCAGCTATTGCCCCACCTGCGATTCCAGTCAATAACACAATGTGTTTAGTAGATTACAATCACATTCAGAGCTATTTTGATACCTCAGACTTGATAAGTTGAAAACAGTTCCATTGTAGTAGTAAAGACCAACCTTTTGAGCTGTGAATAGCAAGAAACAACAATTAGCTACCAATATACGCATGATTAGGAGCTCACTGGGGTTGGAAAATACCTTATAGAAGTTTTTAATAGTGGATAAGTTCCATTTTGATCTGCAATAAATTTCAGAAATAGAGATCTAAAAGAAAACTATATCAGCTAACACTTGGCATATATAGTACTACCGGATATCCAAGTGACAATTTTCAGCTTTGACATAATGTCAAATCATCCGAAAATTAACTATGATTGTAGTATGCAAAGTTATTCCTTCCCGATAATATACAACGAGCAGGTTTCCTTTTAATGGTTCTGCATACCATTCTGTAAATCCTAATCCGAACTTGACTAATTGTACTTAAAATATGCAAAGAATATGAGTATAGAAGCCCTGGTAAAGAGATCAATTACCTTTTCCAGGAATGAAAACCAGACCACTATCCCCTGCTGAAATTTGCTTCAGGATAGTCTTCCGACAACTTCTGTGGTAGATTAAGTTCATTGGCTATGTAACCAAATTCTGGTCAGTGCAAAGAGGAGAAGTTATAAATTGTCCATAATCTTTTGAAACATGACTATCCCCACAAGAGCACTTCATGATAATATTTACTATAGCAGTTGCAGGAACATTGTTAGGATCATAACAGTTTGACTCCTGCAACTTTTCAACTGTTGTAAGGTTTGAACAATAAAGACGAGCGATTCACGGATAAGTAGTACTAGTTGACCTGCACACTAAAACCCTACAAAAAAAATTAAATCCTAAATGTCTACGTCTAACCATATAAAAATCTTGGGCAGTTTAGGTACATCAAAAACAGTGGATATATCAATATCTACATAGCTGCTCTATGTCAGAAGTACTGTCGAAACTCATCGTTGGTGTTATTAAGAGCCAGTTTGAATTGTCTTTTGACTTTTAACTTCGAAGCCAAAAGCCATAAGTTAGAAATTCTAACTGATGACTTTTGGCTTATTTTTAACATTTTAGCTTAAAATTAAGTGCTTATAAGCCCTTTCTGAAATTCTCCAAATACTCCAAAAGTACTTAAAAGCTATTCTGACTTAAAAGCACTTAAAACAAGTCAATCCAAACATGCTCTGAGTAATTTATGTATTGGTCCTTGGGGAAAAAATCTTGAATTGATATCAGCAATAAGAAGGTCAAGGAAAACAAATACACTGTAAAAAACAAGCATTCGATAAAGTAAAAGTTAAACCAAGAATTAGTTTTCTGTTTCTTTTGTCAGGACAATATACTGAAATAAGTGGATGCAGAAAAACTGAAGGACCTGCCAATTAAACCATGGTTGTCAAAGAAACAAAGAGAACAGAAGATAACTTATCACATCACTTTATCTATGCTTGTATACTTGCACTGTATAAACATCAGGACCTGAGAGGTATCCTGAAAGCTTGAATTAACCATCACTTGCACTCAATTTGTTAACGGTCTAAGAAGAAGCTCAAACCTTACTGCATGCAAATGAACAAGCTCGGAAAAACTAGACAGGAAATATCCTTAAGTTAATGGTGTATCAAAGATGACCTTTCAATATCAACAAATTTGAAGGAGACACTGGGATGCATAAGGTCGATTCTTAAAAAAGACAATTTCAGAGAATGCAAGACCCTCTTTGGCCTTCCAGATTGTATAGCAAACCAAAAGAGCAATCAGATCACAGAACAGCTTTAGTAAAGTACATAAATCAATTTTCTTTTTCTTGTTTTAAGTTTGAAAAGCTAGAAGTACTTGGAGTGCAATTGCTTCCTTTGAACTGGTTGGTTGTAAAATACATCACCGAACAATGACTGCAAAAAAGAAAAATCCCTAGAAATTACCTGTTGTACCAACATCTTGTCTAAAATCATCAATTCCAAGGTACAAACACTTCTCATCCTGTAAATAATGGCAGGAATAAAGACCAGGTTAGTTGTTTCATACCTATCCTATTGGATACTACCAACTAAAACTCAAAAGAACTTTACCTTCAAAACCTTACCAATACTGGCTCCCCATGAGTTTTTGTAACAATTACCCACGAAGGAACTCTAGAAGTAGAGCTCAAAGGCTCTCCTTCTAAAGCCAAAGCTTGCTGGGATTTGGGAAAGTACACATATCACCTGAATGGCTGTATTTTGATTTCGCAGGTATAAAGCAAGCATATGAAACCATAGTTTAAGTACTTAAGTTTAAGTACCAATATGTATGTTCCAGGTCAACTTCAGCTAGAGTTAATAATCAAATCATCTAACAGTAGTGATCAACAACAGAAAAAAAAAATCATCTCCACCCCCCCCCCAACCAAAACCCCTCTTGGGGAAGCGGTACAGGTAAAGAAAGCATTTTATTGCAAATGAAGCACCAGGAAAGTGATGTACATGAAGATCTTACAATAAAAGCAGAAACAAAATGTAAGCATCAGTATTTTGTGTTGTGTACAGCCATACCAGTTCAACCAATTACAAGTAAAACCACAAAACAATAAATAAAAGAACATCTAAAAAAGGTATTAATGTACACAAACCGTCAACCAGCCTATCAGTTGAGTAGTGCATGCAATCTATAGACTAAACAACCATTCCAAGTTATGAACATCATAGTTGTCGGGCAAAAGAAATTATGAACAGCAGCATCATTAAAAAAAATTTAGATGGTGAGTCCAACATTTTGCAAAAATGTTCCATATCTTTCTCCCATCAGCACCACTCCATCTCATGAGACATCAGATCGTTCAAAAGAAGTGATGAAGCAAAATACAAACTGAGTAGAACTATCTGCACATCAAAATGCATTAAATCCATGTCAAAGAAACTAAAACTTACCATTGTCATCCATCTATATATAGCAGGTACACCGGGTGGAAAGTGGAAACTGGGTTAAAGTTCAAACTAGGAGTACACAAGTATAAGAAAATAGAAAGGACAGTCCTATAAATCTCATTGAAAAAAGAACTAAGGGTTGTGTATAAAAAAAATTATGATACTAAAAAAAAGCATCTGAGAAAAAAGTAAAAACATTTAATACAATGCGAAAAATCAAATTAATTTTCTTTTTTTGGTCAAAGAAGAAATATTAATCTCTAGAGCCACCTCCGCCCCTCCCATAGCCATCTCTCTGCCTACAATCCCTTCCAAAATGCCCTTCTTCCCCACATTTGTAGCAGGCCCCTCCTTCTTTCGCAAGGGAATGTAGCCAGGGAGGCGGTGGAGGAGGAGCGGGATGCTACAAATGCGGTGAAGAAGGACATTTTACAAGGGAATATAGCCAGGAAGATGGCTATTGCGGCGGCAGATGGCTCTGGAAGATTAATTTTTTCCTCTTTGACCAAAAAAAGAAAGTTAATTCCATTTTTGGCCTTATATTAAATGTTTTTTACTTTTTTCAAGATTGTCTTGAATCGTGATAATTAGTATTTGGTTCACTCCCTTGTTATTGTTTATGTTGTCATTGCTTATATTTATTAGGATAAATAGTACTTTTGTTTTGAATATTTTGGCAATATGAGTTACTCTAAATATATAGTAGCTTTGAAATATTATGATCAGTTATAAAATGTTAATGTGTGTTGCCATTCTATATCTTGTAGTTAAATGATCTATGAATTTCTTTTTTTCTTCAAGAACAAAGAATAGTTTGTATTTGTGAGTGGCTTATGTGGGGATGCGATTTTTTTGTAAAAAAGTGAAACTAATGGAAAATTTGGCCAATTAGTATAATACATGAATTCATGAGGGAAGGTAGATTCATTTCAACAGAGAAGAATATAATGATTATGAATGCAATATAGTGATTTAAATATGGAATAAACATAGAAGGAACAACATTATTTCTTGAACCTCAACATTCATCACTAAAAAACACTAATATTTATCTAAAAAACTAAGAAAGGTAAGACCATCGATGTTTCTTTTTTCTTTTTCTAGAAAGAAACTACCCAAATCCTTTTAGCTCCAATTGAAAAGCATAGTAACTGCTAGCTTTTAATAGCATCCAAGCTTAAAAACTTCTAAAAAAATTGAATTTAAACAAAAGAAACATACATACATCAACTGTCAATATCATCGAAAATCACCTTGTTCATCTGTTTTATCTTTATACATACATTTTGTAAGTATTACTTCAATTTGAATGAATGAAGTTATATTTTTGGTCTGAACATTAGTAGGAACTTCCAATTACGTTATCAGAATTAGAAAATAGAAAAGTAATGTACCAATCACCTTTTCAGAATAACCAAATAGTCGAACTATATGTTAGAAAAGTCTGTTTTCAAAGTTGTAAACAAATGTCACCTAAGTAGTTTACCTTAACTTGGCGACAAACAGATTCCACATAGAAATAATTTCATAGAGTGGCGTGAAGTACAAACAACTACACATTTGTCTTCATCCTTGAAATAGTTGATGATGTAAGGGGAAATTGAAATGGAAAACAAATACAAGTAATGAATAACAAAAGTTTGTCTAAAGATGACGTTTGAAGGGCAAAAAGGTATAAAAGCAGCATCTTATCGAATCTCATTGGGAGCCTTCGGCTTCTTCGGTTCTTGTTGATGTATAATAATAAAAAAAAAACTAAGAGGTGTAGAATAAACTAAAGGAAGGCATTAATTGGGGAAGGAGGTAATGTTGGAGTTAATTCAAAGAACATGACACAACGTTTAAGCAAGAAAGACTAATTAAATAAAGGAGTGAAATATGAGAGCTTGTGAGTGTCAATGGACTAACCTGTTGAAGAAATTCTTACAGGTCCACATCAGTTGAACTAACGCCCAAAATACACGGAACCACCTGTATTATAAAAAAAAAACAAATATCATTTTCTTTTGAAACATTTGCAAGAGAATCTTTTTAGTTTTTAGATAGTGGAGTATTTCCTAAAACATGAACGATGTCATGAATAGTTTTCCAAATTAAGTTGGAATTTATTCAAGCTTCAAGGCCTTATAACTCAAAGAGAGAGAACCTCTAGCATCGTCTTGTAACTGATGGTACTACTACAAAAAAGATCTTCCGGTAGAAGTCACAATTCGTAATTCACTTTTTATAATTAACCCAATTAAAACATAAAATGGACATAAAGAGACAATGCGCACAAATGACATTTGAAAGGCTTAAACCCTAAAAGATCCTTCTAGCTTTTTAACATGGACCACAGAACTACTATAAACTCTGATATCGATACCGCAAAATGGAATAACTAGCCAGAGAAGAAGTGTTTGTCATGCTTTGTTTTCCACATTTAGACAGACATATATCCTTCAGAAAGAGGAATATTTGAAGAGAATAAGCTATGAAGTGTCGTAAAAGGTTTGAGAACAGAGGTGGGCAATCTCTCTCGGCCCTTGTGTATTAATAACTCAGTGTAGCTTTATTCCCAATAATTCCTAATCCCAATTCTTATTTCCTATTAGTTAAAGTTACTTCCTAAATCCTGTATTAACAACTAGCAAAATGAATGATGTTCCAATCAAATTACTGTTTTCATTATCATAGCATTTCCCTATATTTTATACACTGAGTAGCAGTACTTGCATAAAAACTGTCAATCTATTCCAGCATACAATTTTTCATTTATGTGTGTGGAAGAGAGAGAGAGAGTTGCTGCCACCAAAGGCTAGAGTTAGATTAGTACATGCATTTATTTGTTGAATCTGTTTAGATGCATTGTGCTCCAGATCAGATTCTCCTTCAATATGATGATCGCAAAATAGATATCTGCAGTGCCAAATTATTGTTTGGTAGGTAGAAAGAAGAAATAAATTTATGTATACTCACACGAGAGCTTTTAGACACTAGGATACGGATGATCTTAGTCGTTCTGCAAAACACTCTAGGTTGATTTCATGACGATGCTATTCATGCCATGCGTTGGAGGAACCCCTACTCAATGAACCTAACTTAGAAATCTGCTCAAGCAGAGCACCCAAGTTGACAAGAGAAACAGTAGTTGGTCTCCCGTTAAGCACACAAACAAAGGAAAATATACTGCAGTCATTAATAATATGGAATTCCTCTCTTAAGCATACCATCAAATGAAGTTCCAAACCAGATATTTCCTGAAATGCAATTTTCCACTCATTTTAAACATAATGAAGTCTGCCTCAACTCCTCAACAATGAAAGAACATGCTGAAGGTAACAACGCATCTCCAAGCATAATTTGCACCTACGAAAATAAACAATAAATAAATAGAATGGTAACATCACCAATCAATCCATCAATTATGCTGCTCCCCAAAATTAGTAGCCGTGTTATATTTATCCTCATTCCTTTGAATCTTCTCCACTCTATCCATATCAGGGTCATTGTTCCAACACAAATGAAAACAAAGACAAAGGAATAAAGAAAAATATCTCAAAATCATTTTTGGTGCAACTTCTGAAATTCTGTCCGAGAAATAAGAAAGTTTTTGAGTTTTTGTTGGTGCGAATTCTGAAATTGTAAGTAAAAGATGTCGGGCATGACAATTCTATTACAAGATCAGATGGGATTTGAAAGAGTTTATGCGGCCCAGGAAGCATGTAACGAGACATGGTAATCTATAATGCTTTCATGATTAATAAGAATGTAGTTTAAGATAATCTTGAAAAATTGGGTGAAAGAAATGAAGCTAATTAACTGAAACATGCACTAGAAAAATTTCAGCTCTTATTTAGGACAGGAACAAATGGCAGGAATGGCCGAATGGTTTACCTTCTATTGACTCCCCATCGTGTGTACTTGTACACTCTCCTTGAGATTGTAATTTGTTGTTCCAGATGTTAACTAGTTTCATTTTCACACTTGGCCTGCAGAGAGAAACATCAGGCCGTGTGAGTTACTAACATAATTGATTCCTTATCAGAAAGAGACCTAACCCTTCCAAGAAAGTTGATAACACGACCTAACTTTCATCATAGAATACACCACCACCACGACTTGGGGTGGAAGATTGATTATATTGATGTGGAAGCTCCGAGCAGATAGCCTCTGCAGACTGCTGCAGTCTCCTTACCTATGTAGTTTCAGCACGACGGAGAAGAACATTAATTAGTTGGTCATATTTTCTGCATCATTGATTATTAATACAAACAAGCACTCAAGGACAAATTACCTGGCATGAGCGGCACATCATGAACAGTCATAATATTTGTTATTTACTGCTGCCATTCTTGAAGACTCATTCGTGGCAAAGAACTTCATGCTTTTGTAAAATGAATGACTTATTCTGATCTTCTTCCTTATAAGCTCATCTGTTTTACCTCGATTTCCAGCATCAATCCATTTACCCGAGTTCCCATCCACCCTAGAGAAGAGCATAGCTCGAGTGTCAAATAATTTTTAAGGTTTTCTTCACCATGAGAATGTATATGTGACAAATCATCTCCATCATAATAGAATGCAGAAGGACCTGAACTATAAACATCCCAAGCATCAAGTTCCCCTATAATGCTCATATCCTCTTTAGAACAAGCGTAAAATCGAGATTTCTTTTTGCAGCATGTGGGAACAAGCAGTCGTCTTATGGCAGGAACCAAGAAATTATGTGCCATGTTTCCACAAGTATACGTGATACAACGTTCATGTTCAACAGAAGTTCCGATCCCATTTTCAGCAATGTAAGGATTAACATGTTGAAACCTGGTCGTGAGCAAAGAATCTGATGGCAGAGGAGACACAGTTCTGGACTAAAATATGGCAGGACGGAATCATACATTTCAGCAGTCTGTTCAAAGAAGTCCATCCAATGATCGTATTCTTCTAGAATGTCCTTGGTTAATGCAGACTTTTCTGAAACTATTTTGACCTCTGCAATGCCTTGCTTTGAGTTCTGTACCAGGAGAACTTCTCAAATATATTTCCTTGCCTCCAGGAGACCTATGATTTAAGACCTGATTAGCATCCTCAGCTACTTCAAATTCAACACTATAATCATATTCAAGGCGATTCTGTTTAGTTCTGTATTTACGTTTTCCAAACTTAATATCTTCATCACTATCAAAAGATGTTTCATCATGTATCAGGTTTCTTTGCAAAGAACCGCTCAGCATAAATGGTTTCCTTTTCTCATGCATCACATTTGAGCTGTTATCAAGTTCAAGAGCCTCCTTAAATGAGGCATTCTCTGCTGATCTGCCAGCTACAACTGTTCAAGATTCCTCTCATCCAGAACCTAACAGGCAGTCTGATTTGTAACTGGAGCTAGCTGACGCACTGAATTCTTTATCCAGGAAACCATCCTCCGTAGGTAAAACATTAGATGAAAGGGGTGTGCAGAGTTTCTGGATTTCCAGTTCACACCGATTGTGCAATGGAGCAAGAGAGCAATCATTTGAGTATTGACTGACTTGAACTTTGATCTGACAGAGGAATCTGGACTCGGGATCATGCTTTACAGAAGCACTTCCCCACAGAATAATCTGTGAAGATCGATTGGCACTCCTGACAGTGCATTCTCCAGTCAATTTCATGGCTGCAGGAAGGAAGTTCAAGTGTCGCTTTGCAACTCTGGATCCTGCACCTCTTTTTCCTGATATCATAATTCACAGGTATAATATATCTGAAAAATGGTGCAGGGAATGGGATAGCAATAGATGAGAAGGATACTTCAACAACTATATTCTTATCTAGGTTTTCCAAAAGTAGCTTACGAAAAAAGAAAGTCATAGAACTACACAATGGCATAACACTGAATGTTTTGCACCATCTGATGTATTAACTCTCTTCCACTTACCAAATTTCCACAATTTTTTCTCCCCCACCCTACCTCCCTCTTTTAGAGAGTCGGGTGGGGGGTACATCCAAGAGGGAAGGGAAGGGAATGAGGAATGGACAAAGCCACATGTACAAATAATGTCAAATACAATGAATCCTAAGAGTTGAATAAAAATGTCGAGTGAATTGCTCTCCCCGATAAAGCACATCAAAATAGCTTTATCAGATTAACAGAAGCAGTATCAATGGTGCCAACTAGGGATATAAATGCTGCACATATTCTGGCAATTCGATTGCACACACACTCACACCTCTTTTTATTTTGCTTTTTTCAGATAATAACTCAAATCACTCCTCTCTTAACCTACATATGGTACACAAAGTAGAAATTATGAGCTGGTGATGACCAGTATTTCTATCAATTAAATAACATGGCACTGAAGTCAATATCTTCCTAATCCAGTTCATAGCAAAGAGTCTACATTATCAGACAAAGTAATCAGTGAAACAAAATCCAGTAATCCTAAAAGGTGCAACAGCTCTAAAGTTTGATCTGGTCATGGTCTGCAGTCGAAAACTTAGAAGAACTAAACGTCATCTTCTGATTACATGTGCTCCCACTTCCTCAACTCATTAAAGAAAAATATGAAAATTTTGTCACTTCCTCAGAGCCTATTCTCGCTTTTCCTTAATCGACCCATTCTATTTAATAATTTCTTGTATTTATTAGAACTGTTGTCTGTTATAACGCTAAAGCAGCTTTAAAGTATTCAAATGAAGCAGTATATTTAATTCTCAAAAAGAAGTGTTCAAATGAAGCAGTATTTTTAATTCTCAAAAAGAAGTGTTCAAATGAAGCAAGTTCCTCTAGGATCCATGTCATTAATATATATCTCTCTTATATAACTTCAAAGAAGAGAAAAGATATCAACTCAGTAGCTCTTAACTGAAGGAGGTAAGTTGATACTTTTGAAACGAAGGATGCATAAAATAGTATCCTCGAAATTTCTTGAGTCCCTACAGTACTACCAAACATCAACAATTTTAGCATATTTAATAGGTCAAATTAAGCACCAAGAAAGTGATGTACATGGAGATCTTATAATAAAAGCAGAAACAAAATGTAAGCATCAATATTTTGTGTTGTGTACAGCCATACCAGTTCTCCCAATTACAAGTAAAACCACAAAACAATAAATAAAAGAACATCTGTAAAAAGATACTAATGTACACAAACCATCAACCAGCCTATCAGTTGAGTAATGCATGTAATCCTATAGACTAAACAACCATTCCAAGTTATGAACATCATAGTTGTCACGCAAAATAAATTATGTACAGCAGCATCATTAAAAAAAAGAGATGATGTGAGTCCAACATTTTGCAAAAACGTTACCATATCTTTCTCCCATCAGCGTGAGACACCAGATCGTTCAAAAGAAGTGATATAGTAAAATACAAATTGAGTAGAACTTTCTGCACATCAAAATGCATTAAATCGATGTCAAAGAAACTAAACTTACCATTGTCATCCATCTATATATAGCAGGTACACCGGGTGGAAAGTTGAAACTGGGTTAAAGTTCAAACTAGGAGTACACAAGTTATAAGCATAAGAAAATAGAAAGGACAGTGCTCTAAGGAAGTTAATCTCATTGAAAAAAGAACTAAGGGTTGTGTATAAAGAAAATTATGATATACCAAAAAGGAGCATCTGAGAATATCAATTTTCATATAAAACATATGCTCTCATCGTGCAAAGTAGCAAAGAAAGTAACATAAGAATTAAATGAAGAGCCTCCTCTCTGGTCACTGCCTATTTTGCAAGCAACACACAAATTTGCAGGTGCAACTATAGTGTAAAAGATTAAAACTGCATGAAAGCACAACTTTCATCGTTACTCACATAACTATGATGTTCTTAGCAGCAGCCCACCTCTACAGATACTCAAAATATTAACAAAATCAGAAAACACGAACCATATAATTCACCATTCTCTTACCTGGCACAATTTTCCATTTTGAAGAAACAATCGAAGTCGAAAGGTCTATACTATAGACCATGTAAAGGAAATTGGTCACTGAGGACATTTACGGAAGTTTGCCGAATTGAGTGTCTTCATTCAAAAATACTTAACCTCTTATAATTAAACTAGAATTGTGCGAATGGGGCTTCAAGAACAACTCCACAACTTTCCATTCAATACCTTTGAAGGGGTAAATTAGTACATCTTGGTGGCACCAGCATCGAATCTGTTTTAAAATCATTCAAGAAAACTCGGACAGAAATTTGAGTCTGTTTTAAAGCAACTCATCAATAACCCTGGTGAAATCATTCAGAAAACCCCTGACAGAAATTCAAGTCTGTCTTATAAGAACTAGTCAACAACACTTGTGCAATAATCCAAGAAAACCCCATTGACAGAAATAGTCTCGGGCATTCATCCCCTCTCCTTAAAGAAGTAAAAACAAATTCTTGATTTTTTAAGAAAGAAAAGATTTCTTGAATTTCTTAAGAAAAAGAATGATTTCTTTAATTTTTTTAAACATGGGTAAGACCATCGAGTTACCAGATTTTTCAAGAATTCTAACATGATGGGAAGCTGACGGCGGGAAAATTGATTCGGTTTTAGGGGTTTTCATCCGGTTGCGTATGAAGTTCCGGTCCTGCGACGGTGGTGAGTTCTATACTCCGGTAGCTTCCGCTTCTGCGACGGTGACGAGTTCTATACTCCGGTAGCTTCCGGTTCTGCGACGTTGGTGAGTATAGCGTATGAAGAAGTTCTGCAGTGGGCAGTGAGCTCTTATTTATAGCATTTGAACACGCGGAGAAAATAAACGCGTTAATAATAATATATTTATTTTATTTTATTTTAGTACTTATTTATTTATTTTTCAAATTTTTTAATCAAAAAATTATATTTCATTGATTATAACAATAACAATTAAAAAATAACTATTCCATTTATAATATGAAAATTGTTATCACATACTAACTTAAAATATTTAAATTTCGAGTTTGTTCAGTGGTAGTAAGCCTATCTTAACAAAAACTTAGGGTCTGTTTGGAAGGACATATTGGTAAATAGATTTGGTGTAATTATATTATCTTATCCTATTTGAAAGGACATTTAATTACTTCAGCGCTAATTGGTGTAATTGACAAGGAGTGATTATACTCTATAATTCAACTGCAGAAGCGGTGAATTTCTAATATTACATGGTGTAATTACCACGTGATTACTTTTTAATTTTTTTATTTCTATTTTTATTTTAATATTCTTTGCATCTTTATTTTAAATTATTTTTTTATTTTTTTTATTGTAAAAAATTTTAAAAGTTTATTTATTATTTTATATTATTATATTTCTTTTTTTTTTCTTCTCATTTTCAACTTTACTTTACGTGTATTTACGTAATTTTTTTCGTATTATCTATTTCTTTATGTCATGCTTATTTTCTCATTAGCATGATTTTATTAGTATTTTTATTTTTAAATTAAAATAGAATTTATAGGCTTACGTTTTCTTAATTAAGAAAAATAAAAATAAATTATATTTATTGCTTTGTTGAAATTTGTTATAAGAGTATTATGTTCAAAATTTTGTTTTGAATTTATAACTTATGTTATATTTCCAGTTTCATTTGCTTAGTAGATATTGAATTTACACTACACGATATTTTTTTAATTAGACTTGATAGATTCTATTTTTATCAAATATTTAATAATTTATGACATTTTATTTATATACTATTCTTTTTATCAAACATGCATTTCACGATGTTCACGAAAACATCATAATTTTAGTTGTTACGATCAATTCAATTGAAAGATATTAATTTTAAAAATATAAAATCAATTATTTTTTTCATAATATTAGTTACAGAAAATATGTTTATTAATTAATATATTTTCAAAAAAAGAATATATATCTTAACTATTTAATTTAATGTCATTTATAAAGTTTCTTATTTGTCTAGTATAAATTTAAAATAATTAATTCTTATTTTAAAATTTATTATAATTTTGTGATTGCAATTGTGCATACAAACAGAACATGTGTTATTACACTTTGACATCCAAACAGGATATGTGTAATTGTAGTGTAATGTGACAACCAAACATGTCAGTGTAATTAATTACATCAATTTCAATTACCAAGTGACTTTCCAAATATAACTATATTCTCTTCTCATCGTTAATTCTCATTTTTTTGATCTTATTCCTCCTTCAAATAGAATAAGAAGTAAACTTACAAGTACTTCATTTTTCAAATGAAGAAAGATGCAATATTCATAGGTTTATTTAGATTACAAAATTTATGATTCGAAATTTTAATTCTAAACAACAAGATTACAAATTAATATGTTATACATATAAAATAGATTTCTCAAAAATTAAATACATCCATCTCTTATGACCATAAATCTTATTTTAAACTTTTAACATATTCATATTACTTTGTTTCACTTAAACTAGAAATATCCATGTTATTTTCATTTAACTGCCACAGTCAACATGACTCGTACTTAGCAAAGTAACAATACAATTATTTTAAATGTTAAAATACATTCTTAATTATCCCAAATACACCGGAAAGTAGATATAATGGCGCAAAAAAATATCTTAATATATAAATAAACAAAATATAATTCACAAAATACGAGTTTCTAAAAATCATTAGAAATTTTGCGTAATAACATTGAAGGAGGATGAGAAAAGACATAAGAATGAAAAGATTAGCCTTAAATTCAAATAAATAATAGACCAAAACTTCCATAACTTTAGTTGCTCCATACAATTACTAATTATCAATTAACATCTCATTTAATTATCAATGAGATTGTACTGTAAAAGAAAATGTCCAAGTCACAAGAATATCTATACAAATAAGATTTTTGTGTAATAAAATTGAATTAACACCAAACATAATAACATCCATAAGTATTAAAAAGTGAAAAATAAATTATAGAAATTTGAAAGTTGTATAAACTAACGTTACCAGATAAATAGAGATGTCTGCTCATTTCATTTTGAATTTTCAAACAACTATTTCCACATAGAAACTAATCCAAGCGATGTGTTGACGAAATACCAACCAAAAACTTACTTCTATAAAGAGATGAACATAGTAGATATGTGAATAATCTAATTGATATACATGTCTGTATTCAAGATTAAGTGAGTCTATATCTTTTTACAATTAACAATAGACATTTATCAAAACTCAAAAGATATGTAATTGCAATGTAAACTACATAAAAGCACACATATATAGAATCTCTACAATAAACTACTAAAATAGCTACATATGGCCAATAAATCAGAGTTAATAACAATAAAGTAACATTAAAAAAAGGGGAATTTAGTCCGAGAACATGAAATGACATTTAAGCAACAACATAAGCAAGATTCCACATGAGAAAGATTAAAGTTAATTCAATGGAGTGAAATATGAGTGCTTGTAAGTGTCAATGGACTAATCTGTTTGAAGAAATTTTAACAGTTCCACATTAATTAGACTAAGACCATCTCCAAACCAACACCAAATTTTCCACTAAATTCTATATTTAGTGTGAAATTTGGTGTTTTAAGCTCTAATCCACACCAATTTTCACACCAAATAACTTTTTGAATATTATAATATTATTTCATTATACAAATTTTTAATTAAACATTATATAAATTGCATGTTTTAATTAAAGCTCTTGTATATTTAATCATTTCTAGTGGAATATTTTTATAATATTAATTTTCGATATAAAATTTAGCTTTTTATAAATTAATTTTTCTATATATGACTTTTTAAAAAAATTAAATTTGTGTTAATATACTATGTATTAGTCATACAAACTACAATTTACCTTCACAAAATTAAAAATGCAAACATATAATTTTTTTTTTAAAATAATACAATTGAGAATATGCGTGATATTAATGCATCAATTCAAGATATATCGGAAGGTCCAACGCCGACTGTAGAATGACAATAGATGAAAATTATCAATTTTAATAATTTTTAGCTCGATATAAAAAAAATAAAGGACAAAAAGCTCATTTTAAACTACGTAATGCATTAATAAAACATTTATGGAAGCACCGTAGTGAATATTTATGTATAATTTAAAATAAAATTTTCAATTATACAAAGGCAACAACGCATCACCAAGCATAATTGCACCAACGAAATAAAAACTTTAAATAAATAGAATGGCAACATCAGCAGCAATCAGTCCATCAATTATGCTACTCACCCAAAATTAGTAGGCCTGCTATATTAATCCTCATTCTTTTGAATCTTTTCCACTCTATCCATATCCGGGTTATTATCCCAACACAAAATGAAAATAAAGACAAAGGAACAAAAAAGAATATCTCAAAATCATTTTTGGTGCTAATTCTCAAATTTTGTCCCAGAACTAAGAAACTTTGAGTTTTTGCTGGTGCATATTCTGAAATTCCAAATAGAAAATGTCATGCATAAAAATTCTTTTAGAAGATCAGAAAATAAGCAAGATGGAATTTGAAAGAGATTATGCGGCCTAGGAACTTAGAAAGAGACATGGTAATCTATAATGCTTTCATGATTAATAAGAACGCAGTCGAAAATAATCTTCAAAAAGTGCGTGAAAGACATGGTCATACATTAACATTCATTCAGCAGGTTGAGTTGATGAAGAAATATACTAAAAATGATGTCAATAAAGTCATTTTTACCATTGGCAGTAATAAGAGCCCCGGTCCAGATGGATATGGAAGTGATTCTTACAAAAAGGCTTGGAAAGTGGTGGGCAATGATGTTACAGAGGCAGTTTTGCAATTCTTTAGGAATGGAGAACTTTTGTAGCAAATAATGCTACAATGATCTCTTTAATTCCCAAAGTACCAGAGCCCCACAATCGGCTAGTCAGTTTAGACCCATTTCATGTTGCAATGTCCCATATAAATGTATCTCTAAACTATTATGTGAAAGATTGAAAGATGTACTGCCTAGCCTGGTATCTGATAAACAAGCAGCTTTTGTTAAAGGGAGGTCTCTAGTACACAATGTATTGATATGTCATGATCTATTGAGGCATTATAATAGGAAGACTTCACCAAGGCGTATGATGAAGATCGACCTGAGAAAGGCATATGACATGGTTAGCTGGGAGTTTGTTACAGAAGCACTAGAGGTGTATGGTTTTCGTAGTTCATTTATTCAAATGGTTATGGTGTGTATGTCCTCTACAAAGCTCACTGTAAGGATAAATAGAGAAGGTCATGGCTACTTTGAAGGATAAAGAGGATTGAGGCAAGAAGATCCAGTCTCTCCTCTTTTGTTTGTTTTGGTTATGGAATATCTCACTCGGATACTTAGCAAGATGAGTGAACTTCCCGAATTCAAATTCCATCCCATGTGTAAGGAGCAAAGGGTGACTCACTTAATATTTTCGGATGACCTGATGATATTCTGCAAAGGGGATATAAGGTCCATTCAAAGAGTCAGGAAAGCTTTGGAGCACTTTAGTGATACCACTAGATTAGTGCTAATGTGGAGAAATCCAATATCTTTCTAGCTGGGATTATTGATGAGTTAAAGGAGGAGATACTGGACATGACGGGATTCTCTTTAGGTACTCTACCTATTAGGTATCTTGGGCTTCCATTATCCTCAAAGAAATGGGGTAAGATGGAGTGTCACCAAATTGTGGAGAAGATTACTGAGAGGGTAAATAATGCTTATGCTAGGAAGCTCTCTTGTGCAGGAAGATTACGAATAGTTAATGCTGTCTTCTTTTCAATATTTAACTTTCAGGGTGGAGTCTTCATTTTACCTCAAAGTGTGCTCAAGGCCGTGGATAGAAAATGCAAAGATTTTATATGGGGAAGTAGTACTGATCAGAGAAAGGCACATTTGGTTGCCTGGGACAAGGTGTGCCTCCCAAAGAAATTTGGAGGACTAAATGTTAAAGGGTGCAGAAATTGGAATGAAGCTTCAGTTGGGAAGTTATTATGGCAGGTTTCAGAGAAGCAAGACATTCTCGTGGTAAAATGGGTACATGGAGTGTATTTAAAGCAACATGGAAATATTTGGAATCACATACCACCGACAGATTGTAGCTGGTACTGGAGAAAGTTGACCTCTCTGAAAACTAAGATGACAGATTGGTACCAAAATGACAAATACAAGTTGACAAAATGTGGCACTTATTCAGTCACAAGGAGCTATAATGCACTGATAGGGGCTCAAACCAGGCTTTGGGAAGCCAATCTTATATGGACAAAAATTATGCAGCCGAAACATAGATTTATTGTTTGGTTAGCAAACCAGAACAGACTGCTCACCAAGTCTAGAATGATGAAATTGAACATTCATGTGAAGGATGCAAAGTGTTGTCTCTGTTTGGCAGGCATGATAGAAACTCCTCAACACCTATTCTCCGAATGTCAATGGAGTACTGCAGTTTGACATGGTCTGGCAAACTGGACAAAGGTCCAAATGATTCAGAAGGATGCCCCACAGTCTGAAATGGCTGAAACGAAGGAAATGGAAGCAAATACAAAAGGAAGTTTTGGCGGCAGTATGAGATGCAATGATCTATCACACATGGAAAGCTAGGAATTGGAAGATTTTTCGAAGCATAGATGTGAGTACAAGTTGTGCAATTGTACAGATACAGAAAGAAGCGAGCTCGAATACCACTCTACAGAACACAAGGGGACCCGCGTGGTGTCAGAATCTGCCGAGAAGATTAACTAGAGAGTAAATAGTTTAGATCAACTGAATAAATTTGTTTGTATTTGGTAATAGCTTATGGTTATTTTTCCTGGAACAATTTTGTTTGAGACCTGGATAGTCCTAAACCTCTTCTTAGAGGTGGTTGGGACTAGAGGTGCTCTTTAGGTTGTAAATTTGAAGTTTTCGTGTTGGAGTAATGGTAGTAGTTCACAGTTATCACCCAAAAAAAAGAAGAAATGAAGCTAATTAACTAAAACATGCACTAGAAAAATTCAGCTCTTATTCAGGTCAGGAAATGGCGGGAATGGTTTACCTTCTTTTGAATCCCCATTGTGTGTACTTGTACACTCCCCTTTGAGCTTGTAATTTGTTATTCCAGATGATAGCTAGTTTCATTTTCATACTTGGCTTGAAGAAAGAGACATCAGGTTATGTGAGTTACTAACTTATTTGATGGAGAGAATATCAGAAAGATACCTTACCCTTCCAACAAAGCTGATAACACGACCTACCTTTCATCAGACAATACACAGTCACCACAACTTGGGGTGAAGATTGATTACATTGATGTGGAAGCTCCGAGCAGATAGCTTCTGCAGAATGCTGCAGTCTCCTTATCGCTGTAGTTTCTGCACGATAGAGAAGAACATTAACTAGTTGCCCACATTTTCAATCATCATTGATTATTAATACAAACAAGCACTCAATGACAAATTACCTGGCATAAGTGGCACATCACGAACAGTCACAATATTTGTTATTTACTGCTGCTTTTCTTGAAGACTCATTTGTGGCAAAAAACTTCTCCATGCTTTGGTAAAATGGATGAGCTGAATGACTTCTTCTGATCCTCTTCATCCTATAAGCTCATCTGTTTTACCTTGATTTCCCGTATCAATCCATTTACCCGAGTTCCATCCACCCTAGAGGAGAGCATAGCTCGTGGTGTCAAATAATTATTAAGGTTATCTTCACCATGAGAATGTAAAAGTGACAAATCATCTCCTTCATAATAGAATTCAGAAGGACCTGAACTATAAACAACCCACGCATCAAGTGCCCCTATACTGCCCCATATCCTCTTTAGAACAAGCATACAAATCAAGATCAAATTTTGCATGATTTGGAAACAAGCAGTCGTCTTTTCTCATATTATTTATGGCAGGAACAAAGAAAAATATGTTCCATGTTTCTAAAAATATACGTGAGACCAACTTCATGTTCAACAGAAGTTACAATCCCATTTTCAGCAAGGTAAGGATTAACATCTCGAAACCAGGTCCCGATATCTGGTGACAGAAGAGACGCGGTTCTGGACTAAAATATGGCAGGACGGAATCATACATTTCAGCAGTCTGTTCAAAGAAGTCCATCCGATGATCGTATTCTTCTAGAATGTCCTTGGTTAATGCAGACTTTTCTGAATCTATTTTGACCTCTGCAATGCCTTGCTCTTAGTTTTGCCCCAGCAAAACTTCTCAAATTATATTTCCTTACCTCAAAGAGACCTATGATTTAAGACCTGATTAACATCCTCAGCTACTTCAAATTCAACACTAAAATCATATTATAGGTGATTTTGTTTTGTTCTGTATTTACTCTTTTCAAACTAAATATCTTCATAACTATCAAAAGATGATCCATCATGTATCAGGCTTCTGCACAAAGAACCGCTCCGCATAAATGGTTTCCTTCTCTCATGCATCACATTTGAACTGTTATCAAGTACAAGAGATTCCTTAAATGAGACATTCTCTGTTGATCTGCCAGCTACAATTGTTAAAAATTCCTCCCATCTGGAAATTAACAGGCAGTCTTATCTACAACTGGAGCTAGCTACCTGAAGCACTGAATTTATGATCCAGGAAATCACCCTCCTTAGGAAAAACATTAGATGAATGGGGGTGCGCAGCGTTTCTGGATTTCCAGTTCACACCAACTGTCAATGAGCAAGAGAGAAATCAATTGACAGACTTGAACGTATGATCTGACAGAGGAATCTGGACTCAGGATCATGCTTTTCAGAAGCACATCCCCACCGAATAATCTGTGAAGATCGAATCTCACTCCTGCCAGTGCACTCTTCAGTCCACTATTTCATTAGGACAGCACTTGCTTAGTCTTTCTCTAGCTTGATTGTGAAGCATCGTTTGGAAAAGTCAGCTTAAGGACGGTATATATCAATATTCAAACTTCTTTTTATTTTCCTTTTTGAGATAATAAATCAAACTACTCCTCTCTTAACCTACATATGGCACACAAAGTAGAAATTCTGAGATGGGATGAGCAGCATTTCTAACAAATAAAAAACATGCCATTGATAGCTTCCTAATCCAGTTCATAGCATGTCTGCATTATCAGACAAAGTAATCAATGAAACAGGATCCAGTAATCCTAAAAAGTGCAACAGTTCTCAGGTTTGATCTACTCCATGGTCTGCAATCAAAAACTAAGAACTAAACGCAGTCTTCTGTTTACATGTGCTCCCACTTCCTCCGCTCGTCAAGAAAAATATGAAAATTGTCACTTCTTCAGAGCCTATTCTCGCTTTTCCTTAATCCTCACATTCTAATTAACAATTTCTTGTATTTATCAAAACTGTTAGAACGTTAAAGTAGCTTTAAAGTGTTCAAACGAAGCAACTTCCTCTAAGATCCATGTCATTAATATATTTCTCTCTTTTATTACTTCAAAGAAGAGAAAAGATACTAACTCAGTAACTCTAAAAACTGAAAGAGGTAAGCTGATACCATTTGAAACATAGGATGCATCAAAATTTATCCTCGAAAGCTCTTGAGTCTCTAGAATAATGCCAAAGATTAACAGTGTTAGCATATTTAATAGGTCAAAGCTGTGTTTCCAACCTACACAGCTGTTTAGTGAAAATCAACCTAAAATTTTTGGTAGGGCTCATTTCTGAATAACATGGAGAATGGATGGCCCAAATTGACCTACAATTTTGCAACTCCTGAGAATATGAGCCACTCCTTTACTCTGATCCCACTCAAAAAATCAATATACAGTTGAATGTCACTATCTCCTAAAGATACCAAGGCTCCCAGAAGATTGATGTATGTAGCAAATATCTAATATATGAAAATTGATGCAAATTTGAACGAAAAGACTGCAAAATCCATTTAAAGGGAAGCAGAAACGATTGGGTAAGCAAAAACCTGGAGTCTAAGTTCAAACAGGAAGACTTGTCAGTTTTGGAAGCAGCAAACACATTGTAATGAGAAATACAACACCAGTCAGTAAAACAAATATGTATGACATGTCCTAGTTAACATTGATCTGTTTGGTGTTGCAACCAAAAGAAGCTAGAAACAAGGTTATGTTTTGCATTGTTCTCCCATAATCAATGGGAGAGAGTATTTTGTTCACCGGGAGCAGATGAGATGCAAGGGCCTTATACCTGTTAGGGGGTTCTTTTTAATAAATAATGATGTTTAGACAGTTTTAACCTATAAATTTCACCAACATCAAAGTTTCATGAAAATGATTAGGTGTTTTTGAAATATAATTTTTCAGAAAACCCAACCAATTCTCACAAAGAAAAACCCAACACAAACTCAATTCAACAAAAATAAAACCAAAGACTCACATCCATTACCCAAACCCCAAAGAAATCAAACAGGAGCTTCAAAAGTCTTCCTTTTCATTCTTAAACTCCATGCCAGTCAAACACCCTCCCATAAATTGGGACGGAGGGAGTATTTCCTATTATACACATAAACAGGACCTGCAAATTAAACCGTGGTTGTTAGGAAAAACAAAGTGTAGAAAAGATGACTTATCACATCTCTTTTTATCTATCAATTTGGCCAGTATACCTTCACTATCTAAACATCAGGACATGAGATGTATTTTGAGAGCTTGAATTAACCATTGCTTGTATTCAATTATTTCATTTAACTCAGAGGAATGCCATATCCACTGGACAATAGCGCAACAGAGCAGGAGAAGCACGTGTGCAAAGTAGGTCATCCTCACTGAACACAGACTTACAAAATCTAAGAAACCAGTCCTTAGGTTAGCTGGTACAACAAAGCCGGAACTTCCAATATCAACAATTTTGAAGGATACGCTGCGATGCACAAGGGTGGTTCTTCGGCTAGATTCCTACAGAAAATGCAAGACCCTCTTCGGGGTTCCAAGATTATATATGCAAACCAAAAGATCAACCATGACAAAGTATAGCTTTAAAAGTATAAAGAGCATGTAAAACAATATATTTTATTTGTTTGAACTATGAGAAAGTATTTGGACTGCATTTCCTTCCTTCAACCAGGTTGGCTGCAAAATACATCACGAAGAGAAAATCCCAAAGAAATTACCTTATTAGCAACCAGTAGTCAACTCTTGTATCAGGTAGGCTGCTTATATAGAATTACCTGTTGTTACCAACATTTTGTACATAATCATTAATTCCAAGGTACAAACACTTGCCATCCTGTAAACAGTGGCAGAAGAAAGACCAAGTTAGTAGTTTTACACCTATCCTAATGGATGCTACGAACTAAATCTCAAAAGAACTGAACTTTACCTGAAAAACTTACGATATCCATTTGGCTTGCCGAGTTTTAGTAACTATTTCCAACAAAGAAACATCAGAAATAGAGCTGATAGCCTCTCCTCAAAGGCAAAACTTGCTGGGAAAGGATGCAATTCATCTTAATGGCTGTATTTTGATGTAGCTGATGTAAAGCAAGCATACAAAACCATAGTTAAAATGGCCAGACAAAAAAGAAGCAAAAACAGAAGATGAAAGAAACAGGTACAATAGCAGGTCCCAATGCCAATAGCAACAGATATCAGGTGGAAAGTGGGATCTAAGTTCAAAGTAGGAGTACACAGCTTTTAGAATAACAAACATAAGAAGAACAGTCCTATAAGTAAGTAAAATCTCATGGAAAAAGGAATAAGAGTTAAGATATAAGAATATTGTTTTGAGAAAAAAATCATGATACTATATTGAGCATCATCCTAAAGAAAAGAACAATAGTATCAATTTTCATATAAAGCATATGCCCCCATCATCAAAAGAAGTTAACAAAGGAACATAAAGAATTCATCGAAGAGCTCACCGGTCACTGCCTTTTGTGCAAGAAACACACAAACATAAAACTTAAACCTCCATAACTTTAATTGCTTCATACAATTACTAATCTTAAATTAAGAGCTCAATTGATTATCATTGAGATTGGATCATGTAAAAGAAAATGACTGTGTCTCAGGAATTAATCATGTGTAGAGTTCATATGTCGATCACCAAACTCAACTTAATTGTCTAACAAACTGTTGGATACATGATCCTTTTATTTACCAAATATCATGATCAACTACAGAAGAAACATACAGAAGATCATCAAATAGAGTTATAAAGCAGAAATTCTGTCAAAGCAAATTAAGAAAATTACATACTAAACAGAGGGGCTTTTGAGTCTCAATAGGATTTCTACATACATGTACAAATCATCCATTACATTCAACCCGAAGAGGACATGCTATGTCAACCAACTTAAACGATAACATAATAAATAAATTCAGTGAAGGAAGGTAGATTCATTTTATAATGATCATGAATACAATATAGTGATTTAAATACGGGATAAACACGGAAGGAACACTATTATTTCTTGAACCTCAGTATTCATCACTACAAAACACTAATATTTATCAATAAACTAAGAAAGGTAAGACTGTTTATGTTTATTTTTCTAGAAAGAAACTAGATCCTTTTAAGCTCTAAATAAAAAGAATAGTAACTGCTAGCTTTTAAAAAGCAAACAGCATCTACGCTTGGAAACTTCCAAAAACTCTTGAATTTAAACAAAACAGACATACATATCAACTTCCAACATTGTCTGGCCGTTTTATCTTTATACATACATTTTTGTAAAGATCACTTCAATCTGAACAAATGAAGTTTTCTTTTTGGTCACAATTGTAGGAACTTCCTAGTACGTTATTAGAATTAGAAACCAGAAAAGTAATGTAAACCAATCATATTTTGGGATTTAGGAAAACATAAAGCACCCTATATATCACTCTTCTTTTCTTTAGTAATATCACAAAATTGAAATACAAGAGAGTAAGACATTATTTGGTTAAAGTATTAGTTATTCAGTTATAATAATGTAAAAACTGTTAAATCGTAAATAGTAATCTAGGGATTATTACGTGGTAAATAATAAATGAGTAATGTCATGCAGGGACTATCTACATCAAAGGGATTTTTTTTCCTGTTAATTTTCATTCCATGCCTAAGTTGCTCGGATTCTCCACAAATATTGCCGCACCTGTGTCAGAAACTTCAAAAATACACTTAAACTATTTTTGGAGGATCCGACACACCCGTCGACATTTTTGAAGAGTCCGAGTAACTAAGTTCAATGCATTATTGACAAATGAGTTATTATTCCATATTCAATTCGCATAAAATAATACATAGATTTTCCATTAGTCATGAGGATGTTAATAATGACAGTTAAATACGACAGATCAAATGCTGCAATAGTTATGTCGACCTTATTTCTAACTGAACTAATTGGTTAAGCGGATATTACTTTTTCATACACGGCCAACAAATGGTATACTATTTATGCGGAAGTTATGTCAAGATTTATATTTGCTAAATAAGTCCAGCCAAACGACCCCCAAGAGAAACAATCATTTGAAGTAAATGCATTATAAGGAAATTCATGAGAAACCAAGAATAGACATAAAGGATTATGCAAATGTCAGAATAGACCTGGTCAATTATAGCAAGTGTTGCGTTCGCCACAATCAGAATAACTTCTTATCAACCTGTTGGAGAACTTTGGCACCCTTCAGGCAGTTTTCATCAATGGTATCAGGAACCAATGAACCACCAACAAATTGCAAGACGCCAGAAGTGACATTGAGTACAGTATCCTGATTCTTAAGATCCTCTGTTCCAGTACCGGTCTGCATCTCATAGAAAAGGTAAAATCCATCATCTTAACAAAATAGAATAGAAGTCGCACAATTATCTGAGATATAGTTAAAGTACTCAACTCAACTGTAATCACTGGACAGAAGTCCCTGCATTTTGTCCCAGAATCTAAGAAACTTCTTCTTGCCATGGTAAAATGGAAGAGCTGTATGACTGAAACATGCACTAAAAAATTCAGAACCTATTCAGGTCAGGAACAAAAGGCAAGAATGATCTACTTCTTTTGACTCCCCATTGCGCGTACTTGAGCACTCCCCTTGAGCTTGTAATTGCTATTTCAGATGTTGACAAGTTCCATTTTCACACTTGGCCTGAAGGGAGAAACATCAGGTCGTGTGAGTAATTAATATCAGAAAGAGACCTAACCCTCCCAAGAAATTTGATAACATTACCTTCCATCAGAAAATACACTGTCATGGGTTGAAGATTAATCACATTGATGGGATGACTCATGACTGTCGTGGAAGCTCCAGCCAGATAGCTTCTGTAGAATGATGCAGTCTCCTTACAGTTCTAGTTTCTGCATGATCGAAAAGAACATTAATTAGTTGCACACACTTCCTCTCATCATTGATTATTAACACAAACAAGCACAAAAGACAAATTACCTGGCATGAGTAACACATCATGAACTGTCTTAATATTATTATTTCCTGCTACCTTTCTTGAAGACTCACTCATGGCAAAGAACTTCTTGCCATGGTAAAATGGAAGAGTTGTATGACTTCTTCTTCCTTGTAAGACTTATCTGTTTTACCTCGATTTCAAGCATCAATCCATTTGTGAGTTCCCATCCACCCAAGAGGAGTGCACAGCTCATGGTATCAAATAATTCTCGAGAGTTTCTTATCTACAATAATTGATTCCAAGGTACAAACACTTGTCATACGGTAAACAATGGAAAAAACAAAGACCAGATTAGTAGTTTTATACCTATCCTAATGGATACTACCAACTAAATCTCAGAAGAACTTTACCTTTAAAACCTTTCGATATCCATTTGGAATCCCATGGGTTTTAGTAACAATTTCCAACAAAAAAAGGTCAGAAATAAAGCTCAAAGCCTCTCCTTTAAAGCCAAAGCTTGCTGGGAAAGCATGCATAACATCTGAGTGGCAGAATTTTGATGTCGCTGGTGTAAAGGAAGCATATGAAACAATAGTTAATTAAAATGGCCAGGCAAAAAGAAACTATGATAGAAGATGAAAGAAACGGGCCTATATGTTGTCTCCATAAGCTGGGAAAATAATAAATACGAACGAATATGTATGTTCCAGCTCAACTTCAGCTAGAATAAGTTATCAAAACATCTCTCTACATACAGAAGTGGTCAACAAAAATTATATTTCATCCCCTTTTCCCCCTTTTTCTTTTGGGGAGGCCATACAGGTATAGAAAGTATTTTATTGCAAATGAAGAACCAGGAAACAATGTTCATGAACGCCATATAATAAAGTAAAACCAAAGTGTAAGCATCAATATTTTGTGGTGTACAGCCATACAAGTTTGCCCAATTACAAATAAAACCGCAAACAATAAATAAAACATCTGTGAAAGAATACTAATGAACACAAACTATCAAACAGCCTATTAGTTGAGTAATATACGCAATCCTATAGACTACAACAATCATTCAATTATGAACATCATAGTTGTCACGCAAAAGAAATTATGTACAGCAGTATCAATACAATAGAAAAGATGATGTCAGTTCAACATTTTGCAAAAAGATCACCTAGTTTTTTCCATCAGCACCCGTTCATCTCGTGAAACACGAGATCCTTCAAAAGAAAGTACAACTTAGATGATCCTTCAAAAGAAGGTACAAGATGATTAAGTAATCTAATGAGCAGACTTTCAGTACATCAAATGCATTAGAACAATGTCAAAGAAACTAACACTTACCATTGTCATACACCTTAACATAGCAGGTCCCAATTCCTATTGCAACATTACCTGATAGAAACTGGGTTAAGTTCAAACTAGGAGTACTCTACTTATAAGAATAACAAGCATATATCATCGTAATCAGAAGTAGCAAATCAAGGAACATAAGGATTCATTGAAAAGCCTCACCGATCACTGCCTTTTGTGTAACTACTCTAAGCGATTAAAATTGCATTAAAGAACGACTTGACATATTTCTCAGTAGCCCACCTCTGTTGATCCTCAAAGCATTAACAAAATCAGAAAACATATACTTCCCCATTCTCTTACTTGACACAGTTTTCAAGTTTTAAGGAACAATCAAAAGGTCAAAACCATGTAAAAGAAAATGACCACTGAGGGTGTACAGGAAAGCCTGTCCCATCGAGTGTCAAAATACTACAAATCACAATTTCTTATAATTAAACTACTTGTTTTTTTTTAGTGTAGTGTGAGTGGGGCCTTCAACAAGAAAAACTCCACATCTTCCCATTCAATGGCTTCATAATTATAATAAAATCAACAACAACACTACGAATATCTATCATGACTTCATAATTTCAATTATATGAAAGGCTCACCTCCATGCACCGATCACTTTCATCTTTGCCAGGGAAAGAAGACCAGCATCTTCAAATTTCTGCACCATATCAAGATTCACCTACATAGCACAGGATAAGTTTTTGGCATGCATCCCTTACTAAAGACATCACATCTTATGGTCCACATATAATTATTAAACTTGTCCACCTAGATGCGCAATAGTTACATCACAATTCCAAATTTTTTTTAAAAAAAGTGCTGAACCTCATATCTATGACGGTGCCTCTCATCAACAAAGCTCCGGTTGCGACATCTGAAAAACAATATAGTTTAGGCACTTGGTAATATCACTAGGAGAAGTCCTCCAAAATGGCTACAGATCATGATACAGCCAATGCAGTGAGGTTGGAGGAAAGGAAGTACTTATAGTTTTGCAGATTTAGAATCTTTGAGTTGAAAATACGTTCTTCTTGATCCAAGACGCATGGTACACCCATATGCGCTTTTGAACCCTGTAAACTTGGTCAATAGAATAATATATGATTAATATATCTGCTACTAAAATGAGACCTCAAACATATGAAGATCATGAGGGAAGTTCATGATGAAGGGGAAATATCAGAACTTAACTTCCGGTATAAAAATTACCTAAAGGTTGTGAGTGTTGGGATCAAACTCTGTACTGTTCGCATCTTGCAACCCAAGAATGGATCTAGCATACTCGATAACTGCAATTTGCATGCCTAGACATATGCCCAAGTAAGGAATCCTGTTTTCACGGACATGTTTGGCAGCAAGAATTTTACCCTCCACACCTCTCTCACCAAATCCTCCAGGAATAATACAACATCCGCCCCTTATTAACAGATGACTCCGTCAGACGTCACAAGAGTACATAAGATTGAGTAGGGTGTAGAAAAGATGACTTATTGCATCTCTTTATCCATCAATTGGGGACTGTATACTTACACTGTGTAAACATCAGGACCTGAGACGTATCTTGAGAGCTTGAATGAACCATCACTTGCATTCAATTTGTCAAGGGAACTCAGAAGAATGTCAAACTCACGGTACAATAGCGGCAACGGAAAAGGTGAAGCACACGTGCAAACTAAGACATCCTCACTGCACACAAACTTACAAAATCTAAGAAACTAGACAGGAAAAATCCTGAAGTTAGCTGGTATACAAAGACGGACCTTTCAATATCAACAATTCTGAGGGAGACACTCGGATGCACAAGGGTGGTTCTTAGATAAGACTCTTGCAGAGAATGCAAGATCCTCTTTGGACTTCCAAGACTATACATGCAAACCAAAAGATCAGGAAGGACAGAGTACAGCTTTAAAAGTACAAAGTATATAAATCAATATATTTTATTTGTTTCAATTGTGAGAAAACTTGAAGTACTTGGAATGCATTTTCTTCCTTTGAATGGGTTATACAGAATTACCTGTTGCACCAACATTTTGTCTACGATCTTCAATTCCAAGGTACAAACACTTGCCGTCCCGTATACAATGGCAAGATTAAAGACCAAGTTAGTAGTTTTACACCTATTCTAATGGATGCTATGAACTAAAAACCATAAGAACTTTACCTGAAAAACCTGCGATATCCATTTGGCTTCCAGTGAGTTTTAGTGACGATTTCCAACAAAGAAACGCCACTGAGCCTCTCAATTAAAGCCAAAACTTGCTGGGAAAGTATGCAATTCATCTTAATGGTTGTATTTTGATGTAGCTGGTGTAAAGCAAGCATACGAAACCATAATAAAATGACCGGACAAAAAGGAAGCATAAACAGAAGATGTAGAAACAGTCACATAGCAGATCCCTATGCCATAGCAGCAGATATCTGGTGGAAAGTTGGTTCAAGTTCAAAGTACGATTACACAGCTTATAAACAAACAGACATAAGAAGATTAGTCTAGAATGGAGCATCAACCTAAAGAAGGGAAAAAATAGTATTAATTTTCATATTAAGCATATGCCCTCGTCATCAAAAGAAGTTAACAAAGGAACATAAAGAATTCATTAAAGAGCTCACCGGTCCCTGCCTTTTGAGCAAGCCAACAAAACATTCACAAAATCAGAAAAGATGAAACATATTTTCTCTATTCTCTTACATTACACAAACCTTCATGAAAGTCTGTCCAATTGAGTGTCTTCATTCAAATTACTACAAATCACAAACTCGTATAATTAAACTACTCAATTTTTGTTTTAACAAAATAAAAAAAGATGAACCATATATTCTCTATTCTCTTACATTACACAAACCTTTATGAAAGTCTGTCCAATTGGGTGTCTTCATTCAAATTACTACAAATCACAAACTCGTATAGTTAAACTACTTAATTTTTGTTTTAACAAAATCAGAAAAGATGAACCATATATTCTTTATCCTCTTACATTACACAAACCTTTATGAAAGTCTGTCCAATTGGGTGTCTTCATTCAAATTAGTACAAACCACAAACTCGTATAATTAAACTACTTAATTTTTGTTTTAACAAAATCAGAAAAGATGAACCATATATTCTCTATTCTCTTACATTACACAAACCTTAAGTCTGTCCAATTGAGTGTCTTCATTCAAATTACTACAAATCACAAACTCGTGATAATTAAACTACTTAATTTTGTTTTAACAAAATCAGAAAAGATGAACCATATATTCTCTATTCTCTTACGTTACACAAACCTTTTCGAAAGTCTGTCCAATTGAGTGTCTTCATTCAAATTACTACAAATCACACACTCCTATAATTAAACTACTTAATTTTTGTTTTAAGTTCAAGAACAACACCACAACATTCCATTCAATTCTTGAACATCCTTAACATACACTGCGAGAATAACAACCTAATTTCTTGAAGTTCCTTGATATTTGCAATGCCAATATATTCAAGAAAACTACAGTTTCTATTTTTATATGAATGTAACTTAAGAGTTCTTGATTTTTCTAGAAAAGAATACATGCGAGAAATTTAAGAAAACCTGACCGCATCAAGTTCTCTGAGTTTCTCTTTTTCATGTATGGAAGAAGCAGCTAGATCGGCGGCATAACTGATACGGGGGTTTAGGGTTTTGACCGGAGATCATTCCGATGGCGTACTCTAGATGGTAGCGTAAGAAATTTTCAGTGGAGCAGGTGGTCTCTATTTTATAGCTTTCCAAAACGCGTGGACGCGGAAATAAAATAATACAACACGTATTTATTTACTAGTTAATACTCTCAAATATAGTAACTTTTTGCAAATTTATAATTATAAAATATATTTTTATTTTATTTTTTTGATAAGCAGAGTCTATTTACCAAAAATTCCAAAGATAATGTGTTTTTGATATTATCCTATAAATTTTAGCATCTCCAGTTTATGGTTCAAAATTCAAATCTTTAGTTATAAATTTATTAATCAATATTTTATATATTTTAAAATTTTAAAATATTATTTTATTTAACTTAAACTAGTAAAATAAGAAATTGTTGAAGAAACAACAAATTTTTCTTTTGTCCCTTCCAGGCGATCGGAAAAGAAAGAAATGGTTAATATATTCAAGATAATTACGTATTTACAAAATACCGTCTCAAGTCATCCTATTTCATCAGATCCGGGATGTGATATGGTTCCGAAGGATGAACCGGATATGGACAGTTCCAATAAGATTTCATTCTTGAACAAAAATCCATTTTTTGATTTATTTCATCTATTCCATGACCGGAACAGGTCACACAATAACGAGTTGATATTTTTCATATACCTGAGTATTATCACCGTTTGAAATGTGAATATATATTTAATCATCCTAAATACATCACAAAATAGATACTATCAAATCAAACAATTGTAGAATATGTTATCGAATATCAATATCAAAAAGAAATATCTTAATACATATTATTCTAGTATTTATTTATTTTATTTAAGAAAAGAGTGTATTCTCATTTTAACATTTTGACTCAATTGTTTTTATCTTGCGTGTGTGCTTTTTGTTTTGTTAATACTTTAATCTGCTTAAAATGAAAATCTTTCGACTTTCTATCTCGAATAGATATTGATAAAAATAATGAGCATTCTACCTTCAAACCCTCACATAATTGATTTCAATAGATACGTTGTTATTGTAATTGGATGAATTACTTTTTAGTGCAAATTTTAGTTTGTGAAAATTTATTATGAAAGATACTTTATACCATCTATTTGTTCAATTTATTGATAACAAAAATGACTAACTTAATCCTGTTTCATTTTAACCCTAAACTCTATTTTTGAGTTGGAAACTAATGTTTGACAAAGTGATGAGATTAAAGATCACAAAGCGATTCGCACAAACACAACTCAAGAAGGCGTTAGCTGATGAGGAACCAAGTTAGGATTCAATCTTGCAAAATGTTCCTGCCAGGAGGAAGTATTCAGTCGATTTCTGTGGTAAAAATGTCCAGTAGAATATGACCAATTTCAGTAGCCAAAACCTAAAACTGAAATTTCATTACTTATTGAACTCCATGGTATGATATCAGACAAAGCTGCTACACAATTACCTTTGGGAAATCAAAATCAGACTATAGCTAATCAGATGCGACATTCGACTAACTTCCACTCTTTCAAGCACAAGACATGGAACAATTAAAGGAAATTACTCCAAGAATATATATCTCAACATTTTTAAAAAAAAGAGTACATTTGCAATACACTGCAAAACATCATCAGCTACCATTATTGACAGCAAGTGGAGTCTTCGCCACAAGAACAAAGCCTAGTAGAGAGGGAGTTCAAATAGTTAGAATTTGTATATGATAATATCAACACACAGTTAACAAAATTGATATCTCCACGACGATAAAAGAAACAGCAGTTTTGAAAAGATTTAAAAAAAACAACTTTTTTCCATTTTGTGGGGGTGCCACAACAGCTAACACTTTTTTTTCTTTGTTACCGGAACTGCAAAATGGAAGAAAAGGTGTCGCTATAAAATGCACATAAGCTTCACTTTATGGAATATCAGAAAGTTATCTCATTAATTGGCCTAAGATCAAAATCAGATGCACAATTAGCACAGATATATTGCTAGCCATATAAAGTAATAAAACAACCCTCTTACTAATCTCCAGCATCCTTTATATCTCTCATGGACTCAGATATTAGACAAATGCAACAAATCCAGAGTCTTATTTCAGCATCAGATGCATTGCATTTATTTCTATTTTTTCAATTGTTGGAAGATTTAAGGATATGTTAACACTTTGTAGAACTCATTTCCAAACATGAGAGTCGTATAATTATTTTTGTTAGGGTTGTCTTCATTATTTTTAACATTTCTAGTTTGGGTAATAGTTATTAATGTTTGTGATAAAAGCTAACCATCCTGCAGAGCAGATATTTAGCTCAGACCCAACACCGAGGTGTGAAAGCTGGCCCCGACATCACACGATTCACACCACCGTTATCAACCAAAAAAAAGAAACTGAACCGACTGTCTTGCGCTCGGGCTTGATTAGACTCAACCTTCAGCTCATCTCTTAATGCACCAAGTGAGCTGAACCTGGCTAATGTTAGGATTGGCTTAGCTCATTTACACAACTAAAAGGACAGTAGATTTTACGGCTTGGAGGGCTAGAACCACTCACAACATTCTGTGAATGTTCCTAGTTTATTGCATTGCTTGCCTCAACCTAAGAACACCACCAAGCATGGATTCTAGACATACTTTCAGCTGGTTTGCTCTTTTTTCATCATCTCCTAGAAACTAGCTATAGAATGAAAATAGCATGGCAATTTTTCAGACAAGTTATACAAATTAAATAACACCACAATCCCATCACAACGACTCTATCATGGTTCTCATATGTTCATTATCTCAAACCAATTGTAATTTATAACTATCAAGTACCTTAAAGATCTCAATGGCTACTTTAATCTAGACGAGTATCAACAGAAGTTGAAGGACATAACTATATTTACATAGTTACATAGACAAAGAGATCAAGACGCAACCATTTTGAAATATGACAATTCTAGCTATGTACCCTGTTAGCATGAAACAGAACTTTTACCATTTATTAGTTTTTTTTTACTGAAGCTAACATCTACTTGTTTTCGTAACTCTGAATTTTCTTGATACCAGCAATGAAACGCCTCATTTCATCAAAAAAAAAACTTACTATCATTCCATTAGTTTTAAGAGTTCCCAATTCCGTTTTCCTGTTCCTTTCTACCCAAAAGAACACTGTCAACTTGATCTGAGCTTAAGTAAAACAAATTATAAATCTGATCAGAACGAATAGTTGCCATGTCAACTATAATGTTAACATTGATGAAATGTTTTTATAAGGAAAAGTTGCATGTTTATAAAGATACATCGAGATAATTTGTTCTTAACTGACCCAGTGTTGTCAAAGACGCACGTAAGCACTGAAGCGAGACGCAAAATATGCTAAGCGTGTTGCATTGCTTGATGTGCACTTCAGCATCATCAAGGCTCTAAGACATATTTTCCTTACCAATAAGCGCCTCGGTCACACTAAACAATTGATATATCACTTTTGACTTTACCATATTTTTTTTTCAACTTCTTTGTCCATATATTTGTTATTCATGCTTATTATCTTAAGTCTTGGACTAAAAATTTATATTTGTACTTTTTCTCCATTTGTGCTTTTTAAAGCTTGCGCTCTTTTTCTAAGGGGACGGATTACTATACTTCCCTCTAGTAAAGCATTTATCTGCCCTTGTATGTTGTTTGGTGCGATCAGAAGAAAGCAAAACAAACTTTACTTTCTATACAGTTCTTAATAAATTAGAGAAGCTGACTAGAATAATAAACCTCATTTTGACAAACCTATCTCACTAATACCTATTGACACACCTGAATCATCCTCTTCAATGGTTCAACACAGCAAACAAAGAAACAGACACTACATGATTTCTAGTTCGTACTAAGAGATGATCTGGTGCTTTAAGATAAAAGAAGAAAATGCATAAAACAACGTCAAACTACTCATACCCAAACAGGTTATGGAAAAAGAACGAAAATAAGCTAATCCCCTTTCAAAACCTTATCAACTAGTGCTATTTGGGGTAGATATTAAGTGATACCAAAGATGAAGCCAGTTTTTTGCAATTATAAGTCTTTCAGGCACAAGTGGGCACGTAATAGCACATTATTTGTGTGATAAAAGTATCAGTTGTGGTTAATTTTGAACAGAATGTTTAATTGGGTGATATTAACACCAATATTATCTGCTGTAATATGGAGTTTTCTCCTGTAAAAAAAGGAAAAAGGAGAAGACTTGAAACTTCTAAATCGGTTGAAAGTAGGGGTTCGCCGCCAATTTGAAACATAGACAATCGTAGAGGGGAGGACATTAGAAAAGGAAAAGGAAGAAAAACTAGAACAGGGGTCAAAGGTGCTCATGACAGGGAAAGAAGAGAGGATGCATCCATCAAAACTTAAGTTTTGAGAAGGGCAGCAAGGAAGGAAGCAGCCTTCATTTGGAAGAGTCAAAAAGGAGGCAACAGTAGCTCAATGTGTTGATTAGTTTACCTCTTGTGTTTCATGTGATAGACTCCCAACACCCAACAGATATTCCTGAAAAGAATAATTCTCAAATTGCACAAACCTAGCTAAACAGTTCTTCCTTTAATCTAATTTCAAGTAAGCCCCAAAAAGCATATTTCTGAAACCTACTTGACGTTCTCATTACAGACTGCTACCAAAGTTTCCACTACGTCCCGTTTTATTTTCCCACTAGGAGAGGGAGGGAACAGATAAAATCTCGTCAAGTGCTTAAAACATCAAATGGCATTCCATTTCCTTCCCAAAGCTAACTCAACTCTTACATGATATCACTTGTGTCAATTAACCCTTAAGCGTCTTCAACATTTAGTACTCGAAGATATCACACAAACACAAGCTATATACCATCCTACGCCTTGTATGACTTCCATATGTCACCTTCTTTCATAATCAACCAAACACCACAAAAAGATATAGAAATATTTTTTACATTAAAAAAAAAACATTTTCCTCCAAACCCACAGCACTTAAAAACAAGTGGGGACACAACATCTTCAGATTACATGTCTACAAGTCTTTACTGAAAAGGAACCAAAGAAACACCAATTCAAGAAAAATGTGATAACTCCCCAACAATTGTAATTGAAGAGAAGTTCCACATTCCTCCTAAATCGGAACACCAGCTATCCAGCTCAAATACTATCTATACGAAACAATGAGGACTTAGAGAACTCCGAATGTGCCTTGAAAGCAAATTACTTATCAGTATCGGATGAAATTGGTCCAAATAACACATAGTACAAAAGCAATGACAACAAAGGCATATGCGGTTGAAATAATGATTGCTTGATTATTCAAATAACAAACTCAATCTCCAACAATGATAGATAAACGGTTATAATAAAACCCCTAAAATTGAATCCGAATACCTTCATTTCGGGGAATATTAGTAGTTCAGTTCGTTCCTCTGCCCCCAATTATTATTATAAAAAAAAAATTACCTTCGTTTCTGGTAGCCACCACCAATAGCATTTTCATCCTCTTCAACCTTAGCAGTCAAATAAGGCTTAGGAAAATTGTTGACATCAAATTTGTACTCCATCCTCATCTTCTCAAAAATACATTTAAACTATTTTTGGAGGATCCGACACACACCCGTCGACATTTTCGAAGAGTCCGAGCAACTAAGTTCAATGCATTATTGACAAATGAGTTATTATTCCATATTCAATTCGCATAAAATAATACATAGATCAGATGGAATTTGAAAGAGATTATGCGGCCCAGGAAGCTTGGACCGATACATGGCAATCTATAATGCTTTCATGAGTAGTAACAATACGGTTTAAGATAATCTTGAAAAATTGGGAAAGAAATGAAGCTAATTAACAGAAACATGCACTAGAAAAATTCAGCTCTTATTCAAGTCAGGAACAAATGGCAAGAATGACCGAATGGTTTACCTTCTTTTGACTCCCCATCGTGTGTACTTGTACACTCCCCTTGAGCTTGTAATTTGTTATTCCAGATGTTCACTAGTTTCATTTTCATACTTGGCCTGAAGAGAGAAAGATCAGGTCGCGTGAGTTATAAACATATTTGATTCAAAAAAAAATCAAAAAACAAATATGTACAAAATCTTTAGGGATAAAAAGAGTTTATTACATTAGGCAATTTTTTTTAGGATGATTCAGAATATATTTACATATAAATATTATTTATTCAATATAAAATTTAGCCAAAAGTATATTATATTTCAAATTCATAGTCACATGAAGATCCTATTTACAAATGTAATTAATACGAGGACATGTGAGAGACGTGGTGAACATATCTGCAAGCTGATCATTTGACTTCACAAATTTTGTAATAATATCTCCTGAGAGTATCTTTTTTCTGACAAAGTGACAGTCAATCTCAATGTGCTTATAGTCCTTTCATGAAACACTGGATTTGATGCGATATAAAGATCCGCTTGATTATCACACACAAGTTCCATCTGATCAATTTTGCCAAATTTTAGTTCTCCCAATAACTGTTTGAGCCAAACTAACTCACAAGTTGTTGTAGCCATTGCTCGATATTCTAATTCTGCACTAGATCAAGCAACCACATTTTGTTTCTTACTCTTCCACGGCACCAAATTACCTCCAACTAAAACACAATATCCGGATGTTGAACGTTTGTCAAAAGGTGACCCTGCCCAATCAGCGTCTGTATATCCAATGATATGCTCATGACCTTGATCCTCAAAGAGTAGTCCTTTGCCGTGGGCTGACTTTATATATCGAATAATACGAACAACTGCTTTCCAATGACTATCACAAAGGAAAGTCATAAACTGACTTACAACACTCACGGAAAAAGAGATGTCTGATCTAGTCACTGTGAGATAATTTAACTTTCCAACAAGTCATCTATACCTTCCAGGATTACTAAGTGGCTCCCCCTATCCCGAAAGAAGTTTAACACTCGGATCCATCGGAGTGTCAATAGGTCTACATCCCATCATTCTTGTCTCCTCAAGAATGTCTAAGGCATACTTACGTTGAGAGATAACAATGCCTGATCTAGACTGAGCAACCTAAGTACCTAGAAAATACTTCAATCTGCCAAGGTCTTTAGTCTGAAAGTGCTTAAAAAGATGTTACTTTAAATCGGTGATACCATCTTGATCATTACCGGTGATAACAATATCATCAACATAAACAACCAAATAGATACATCGACCTGGTGCAGAATGTCGATAAAACACAGAGTGATCAGCTCTACTACGAGTCACGCCAAACTCCTAAATTACTGTGCTGATCTTCCCAAACCAAGCTCGAGGAGACTGTTTCAGACCATAGAGTGACCTACACAATCGACATACAAGGCTACTAGAATCCCCCTGAGCAACAAAACCAGGTGGTTGCTCCATATAGACTTCTTCCTCAAAATCACCATGCAAAAAAGCATTATTTATGTCCAACTGATAAAGAGGCCAATGACGAACGACAACCATAGATTATAAAAAGATGAACAGATGCTATTTTAGCCACTGGAGCAAAGTGTCACTATATTCTAGCCCAAATAACTGAGTATACCCTTTGGCGACAAGGCGAGCCTTAAGTCTATCAACCTGACCATCTGGACCAATTTTGACTGCATAAACCCAACGACAACCAACAGTAGATTTACATGCAGGAAGGGAGACAAGCTCCCAAGTACCACTCTTATGTAAAGCAGACATCTCATCAACCATAGCCTGCCTCCATCCAGAATGAGAAAGTGCTTCACCTGTAGTCTTAGGAATGAAAACAGAGGACAAAGACGACACGAAGGCATAATAAGGTGATATAGACAATGATAACTTAAGAAAAGGTATAATGTGGGTTAGTGTTTCGAGTAGATCATATACCTTTTTGAAGTGCAAGCGGTGGACCAGGTAGAGGCATGTCCGCAGTAGGAGCAGGGTCTGACGCATGACATGAATCATCTGGGACTAGGGTTGGACGTGGACGACGAGAATAAGTTAGTAGTGGTGGCACTGCAGCTAGAGATGTAGACGTAACTGTATATCCCTCAAAGGTTGGCACAAGTAAAACTTGAGGTTCGAGTAAGACCATAGAGACATCAGTATGATCAGAAGATGTATAGTAATGCTGAGACTCAAAAAATGTAACATCAGCGGACATAACGTATCGATGAAGATCATGTGAATAACAGCGATACCTTTTTTGAACTCTAGAGTAACCAAGAAAGACACATTTGAGGGCACGAGGAGCTAATTTATCTTTCCCTAGGGCTAAATTATGAAAAAAACATGTGCTCCCAAAGACACGAGGGGGAATAGGATAGAGATGTGACTGAGCAAACAGTATGGAATGTGGAACTTGATTCTAAATAGACGAAGAGGGCATTATGTTAATTAAATAACAAGCTGAAAGGACTGCATCGCCCCAAAAACGCAACGCAACATGGGATTCAACGAGGAGAGTGCGAGCAGTCTCTATGAGATGCCTTTTCTTTCTTTCTGCTACACCATTTTGTTGAAGAGTGTATGGATAAGATGTTTGGTGAATGATTCCGTGGTGAGACATAAATTGCTGAAATTGGAATAATAAGTATTCTAAGGCATTATCACTACGGAAAGTACGAATAGAAACACCAAACTGATTTTGTATTTCAGCAAAGAAACTTTTGAAAATAAAAAATAACTCAGAACGATCTTTCATTAAAAAAACCCAAGTACATCTTGAATAATCATCAAGGAAACTAACAAAATAACGAAATCCTAATGTGGAACTGACTCTAGTATGATCCCAAATATCAGAATGAACTAATGAAAAAATATACTCTGAACGACCCTCAGAACTACAAGAAAACGTAGCACGAGTGTATTTCCCAAGTTGACATGACTCACAATCTAATGTAGATAAACTAGACAAAGTAGGCACCATCTTTTGCAGTTTGGATAGACTCGAAGGTCCCAGACGTTTGTGAATTAGATCTGGGAAATCTGTAACGGAGCATGCCGTCAAGGAATTTGAAGAGGTAAGATAGTAAAGGCCTTGTGATTCATGTCATGTTCCAATCATCTGCCCCATTTTGCGGTCCTGTATGTGAAAAAAAATCATCAAAAAAAGTTATGCTACAATGTAAGGATTTCGTCAAACGACTAACAGATGCTAGATTAAAAGGAGAACCAGGAACATAAAGAACAGAGTCTAGGGTGACAGAAGATAGGGGTTTAGCTTTTCCAACCCCTTTTGATTTTGTCTGGATCCCATTGGCTACAGTAATAGCTTGAAGAGATTGCGAATAAACAATATCGGATAAAAGTGATTTATTACCAGAAATATGATCAGAAGCCCCAGAGTCCACGACCCATGTTCCAACAGCACTAGATTGCGACACACAAGCAAAAGAATTACTTGTGACAGACACATCAAGTTGTGCAACCGAAACTACTCGTGGAGACGTTTGCTTATTTGCACGATACTGAAGGAACTCATCATATTCTATCTGAGCAAAATGAGCATTATTGGATGGTTGATTAGGTTGAGCACCATATGCTACGTCCTCCCCCTCGCCGATTCTCCGTAGACTGATATGTACGCTTTTCAAAGGTTTGAGATGCGAGAATAGAGGAGTCAACAGTGGGTGATGAAATGACTTTGTGACTAGGAGGTGCCACAAGACGAAGGAGGCGAGAGAATAATTCATCGATTGTAAAAACTGTAGGGCTAGCTCAAATCTGATCACGCACAGAATCATTATCAGGAGGAAGTCCAGCAAGAGTAAGAACTAGAAACAATGTTTGTCTATGTTCTTGTTGTTTTTCCACATCCGTAGTTACTGGCATCAACATGTCGAATTCCTCCATGACTGCCTGCACCTGTCCCAAGTAAGTAGAAATATCGAATTCTTGTTTCTTAAGTTGGTCAATCGAGATATCACATCATAGAATCGAGAGATGTCATTAGTGTATAAAGCATGCGCCTTTTCCCAAGCTGTATAACACGTTTGGAATGGGCGAAACAAGGGCATCAATTTGGAATCAATCGAACGCCATAGGAGACTACATAATTGAGCATCTACTTTCTCCCAATGTGCTTTGACTTTTGCATCTTCCTCACTAGTCTTTGCCTTTACATCTACCACATAAGTCTTGTTCGTTAAGTGATCGCGCACACCTTGACTTTTGCACCACAATTCAACTGATGAAGCCCAAGATAAATAGTTTGAACTTCCCAAAGAAGTTCTGGAGTGATTATAGGGCTAGAATTTCCAATCATTATATTTTTAGAACCAAAAACATCACATCCAAAAGACATTATGCTAAATTTGTCTCGGGAACAAAAAAAAATCTTTATTATTGAGATCTGATCATCGAAAAATTCAAATCTCGAAAAAAATTGCCGAAAACAGCGTGAAAATAGCCGGAACCCTATTTCCGCAATCGAATATGGTTGGAATCAAAAAAAAATTGCAGTCACTCTCGGAATGAAGAGGCGACTCAGATAGAAAAAAATTGTCGAAAAAACAAGCCGGAAAAAGTCACACGCACCGTCGAGTGGGTCTGACAGTTCGACGGCAAAAATCCTATCGGTGGCGCGTGTAGCACTGGTTTACGGTAGGGATGACTGGCTTTGCTCGCCGGCAAATTCCGCAGGTAGTGGTGGTGTCAATTTTATGAAAACAGTGACGGAAAATAATAATTATCCAGACAACAACTAGGTTACCAGAAAATTTTAATTTTTTAAATTTTTTTTCTCAAAATTTCTCTGACACCATGTGAGAAATATAGGAGAAAATATTATTGTGAATTGCGTATTACATGAAGACCCTATTTATAGACACTACATTGGAAACCTTTTCCAACTAGAAATCCTATTCTTATTCCTACTCTAAACAAAAGTGTACATTTATCTATAATGACCATATTCTCATTTAACTTCCAAAATATTAATATTGTTTTATTTAACTTAAACTAGAAAAATAGCTTTCACTTGGTGTAGCAAGAAACAAATTAGCTATCTTTCTCAAAAGAAAAATGTAGAATATGCTATTATGTTAACTTTCTTAAAAAAAAATGTAGAATATGCTATTATATAATAATGAAATGATATAAAATATGTTATCAAAAACATAATGACGAAATGACACAATGAGATGTATTAATACATAAACTAAACCTCTATAAAAGATAGGAAAAGTTGGAGAGATAAAAATATTAGCCCTTTAAAAAAGAGAGATAGAAATCTCAAAAACTTTGATTGTTTCATACAATTTCTAATCATAAATTACCAGTTCAATTAATTATCACTAAGATTGGAGGCTCTTCTTTCATGAATTCTAGGGCATGTCCCTAGATTGGATATAATAAAAGATTTTAGAGCTTATATGCAGACCACCAAAAAAGAGATGCATATAAGATCCTGCACAGTAAAATCAAATTAACACCAAATACAATACCATCTATAAGCATTAGAAAGTATAGAAATAAATATAGAAATTCAAGGGTTGTATACCTCAAATTCAAGCACCAAAAGAAGTCTGCATGTTTTTTTTTAAAAATATTTGAAGTTAGAACTCTCAAGATTCGAGAGAAAATTCAAACACATCAGACTTAACCACTCTCAAATACATACTCTTCTTTCTTGTTGAAGAAAAAAAGAAACTCATATATCATTTAACTACAAGATACCTTGCATCTAGAACATAAAGATGGAATGACAACACACATTAACACTTCATAATTGATCATAATATTTCAAAGCATGCAGCAAACATTTAGAGTAAGTCACATTGCAAAAAAATTTATAACAAAAGTACTATTTATTTTAATAAATATAAGAAATAACGAGAGAGTGATCCAAATATTAATTGCCATGATTCTTGACAATCTTGAAAAAAGTAAAAACATTTAATACAATGCGAAAAATCAAATTAATTTTCTTTTTTTGGTCAAAGAAGAAATATTAATCTCTAGAGCCACCTCCGCCCCTCCCATAGCCATCTCTCTGCCTACAAGCCCTTCCAAAATGCCCTTCTTCCCCACATTTGTAGCAAGCTCCTCCTTCTTTCGCAAGGGAATGTAGCCAGGGAGGCGGTGGAGGAGGAGCGGGATGCTACAAATGCGGTGAAGAAGGACATTTTACAAGGGAATATAGCCAGGAAGATGGCTATTGCGGCGGCAGATGGCTCTGGAAGATTAATTTTTTCCTCTTTGACCAAAAAAAGAAAGTTAATTCCATTTTTGGCCTTATATTAAATGTTTTTTTACTTTTTTCAAGATTGTCTTGAATCGTGATAATTAGTATTTGGTTCACTCCCTTGTTATTGTTTATGTTGTCATTGCTTATATTTATTAGGATAAATAGTACTTTTGTTTTGAATATTTTGGCAATATGAGTTATTCTAAATATATAGTAGCTTTGAAATATTATGATCAGTTATAAAATGTTAATGTGTGTTGCCATTCTATATCTTGTAGTTAAATGATCTATGAATTTCTTTTTTTCTTCAAGAACAAAGAATAGTTTGTATATGTGAGTGGCTTATGTGGGGATGCGTTTTTTTTTTTTTTGTAAAAAAGTGAAACTAATGGAAAATTTGGCCAATTAGTATAATACATGAATTCATGAGGGAAGGTAGATTCATTTCAACAGAAAGAATATAATGATTATGAATGCAATAAAGTGATTTAAATATGGAATAAACATAGAAGGAACAACATTATTTCTTGAACCTCAACATTCACTAAAAAACACTAATATTTATCTAAAAACCTAAGAAAGGTAAGACCATCGATGTTTCTTTTTTCTTTTTCTAGAAAGAAACTACCAAATCCTATTAGCTCCAATTGAAAAGCATAGTAACTGCTAGCTTTTAATAGCATCCAAGCTTAAAAACTTCTAAAAAAATTGAATTTAAACAAAAGAAACATACATACAGCAACTGTCAATATCATCGAAAATCACCTTGTTCATCTGTTTTATCTTTATACATACATTTTGTATGTATTACTTCAATTTGAATGAATGAAGATATATTTTGGTCTGAACATTAGTAGGAACTTCCAATTACGTTATCAGAATTAGAAAATAGAAAAGTAATGTACCAATCACCTTTTCAGAATAACCAAATAGTCGAACTCTATGTTAGAAAAGTCTATTTTCAAAGTTGTAAACAAATGTCACCTAAGTAGTTTACCTTAACTTGGCGACAAACAGATTCCACATAGAAATAATTTCATAGAGTGGCGTGAAGTACAAACAACTACACATTTGTCTTCATCTTTGAAATAGTTGATGATGTAAGGGGAAATTGAAATGGAAAACAAATACAAGTAATGAATAACAAAAGTGTCTAAAGATGACGTTTGAAGGGCAAAAAGGTATAAAAGCAGCATCTTACCGAATCTCATTGGGAGCCTTCAGCTTCTTCGGTTCTTGTTGATGTATAATCAAAAAAAAAAAAAGAGGTGTAGAATAAACTAAAGGAAGGCATTAATTGGGGAAGGAGGTAATGCTGGAGTTAATTCAAAGAACATGACACAACGTTTAAGTAAGAAAGACTAATTAAATAAAGGAGTGAAATATGAGAGCTTGTGAGTGTTAATGGACTAACCTGTTGAAGAAATTCTTACAGGTCCACATCAGTTGAACTAACGCCCAAAATACACGGAACCACCTGTATTATCAAAAAAAACAAATATCATTTTCTTTTGAAACATTTGCAAGAGAATCTTTTTAGTTTTTAGATAGTGGAGTATAACCTAAAACATGAACGATGTCATGAATAGTTTTCCAAATTAAGTTGGAATTTATTCAAGCTTCAAGGCCTTATAACTCAAAGAGAGAGAACCTCTAGCATCGTCTTGTAACTGATGGTACTACAACAAAAAAACTCTTCCGATAGAAGTCACAATTCGTAATTCACTTTTATAATTAACCCAATTAAAACATAAAATGGACATAAAGAGACAATGCGCACAAATGACATTTGAAAGGCATAAACCCTAAAAGATCCTTCTTGCTTTTTAACATGGACCACAGAACTAATATAAACTCTGATATCGAAAACCCAAAATGGAATAACTAGCCAGAGAAGAAGTGTTTGTCATGCTTTGTTTTCCACATTTAGACAGACATATATCCTTCAGAAAGAGGAATATTTGAAGAGAATAAGCTATAAAGTGTCGTAAAAGGTTTGAGAACAGAGGTGGACAATCTCTCTCGGCCCTTGTGTATTTATAACTCAGTGTAGCTTTATTCCCAATAATTCCTAATCCCAATTCTTATTTCCTATTAGTTAAAGTTACTTCCTAAATCCTGTATTAACAACTAGCAAAATGAATGATGTTCCAATCAAATTACTGTTTTCATTATCATAGCATTTCCCTACATTTTATACACTGAGTAGCAGTACTTGCATAAAAACTGGCAATCTATTCCAGCATACAATTTTTCATTTATGTGTGTGGAAGAGAGAAAGAGAGTTGCTGCCACCAAAGGCTAGAGTTAGATTAGTACATGCATTTATTTGTTGAATCTGTTTAGATGCATTGTGCTACAGATCAGATTCTCCTTCAATATGATGATTGCAAAATAGATATCTGCAGTGCCAAATTATTGTTTGGTAGGCAGAAAGAAGAAACAAATTTATGTATACTCACACGAGAGCTTTTAGACACTAGGATACGGATGATCTTAGTCGTTCTGCAAAACGCTCTAGGTTGATTTCATGACGATGCTATTCATGCCATGCCATGGAGGAACCCCTACTCAATGAACCTAACTTAGCAATCTGCTCAAGCAGAGCACCCAAGTTGACAAGAGAAACAGTAGTTGGTCTCCCATTAAGCACACAAACAAAGGAAAACATACATCATGATTAATAAGAATGTAGTTTAAGATAATCTTGAAAAATTGGGTGAAAGAAATGAAGCTAATTAACTGAAACATGCACTAGAAAAATTTCAGCTCTTATTCAGGACAGGAACAAATGGCAGGAATGGCCGAATGGTTTACCTTCTATTGACTCCCCATCGTGTGTACTTGTACACTCTCCTTGAGCTTGTAATTTGTTGTTCCAGATGTTAACTAGTTTCATTTTCACACTTGGCCTGCAGAGAGAAACATCAGGCCGTGTGAGTTACTAACATAATTGATTCCTTATCAGAAAGAGACCTAACCCTTCCAAGAAAGTTGATAACATGACCTAACTTTCATCATAGAATACACCATCACCACAACTTGGGGAGGAAGATTGATTATATTGATGTGGAAGCTCCGAGCAGATAGCCTCTGCAGACTGCTGCAGTCTCCTTACCTATGTAGTTTCAGCACGACGGAAAAGAACATTAATTAGTTGGGCATATTTTCTGCATCACTGATTATTAATACAAACATGCACTCAAGGACAAATTACCTGGCATGAGCGGCACATCATGAACAGTCATAATATTTGTTAGTTACTGCTGCCATTCTTGAAGACTCATTCGTGGAAAAGAACTTCAAGCTTTTGTAAAATGAATGACCTGAATGACTTATTCTGATCTTCTTCCTTATAAGCTCATCTGTTTTACCTCGATTTCCAGCATCAATCCATTTACCCGAGTTCCCATCCACCCTAGAGAAGAGCATAGCTCGAGTGTCAAATAATTTTTAAGGTTTTCTTCACCATGAGAATGTATATGTGACAAATCATCTCCATCATAATAAAATGCAGAAGGACCTGAACTATAAACATCCCAAGCATCAAGTTCCCCTATAATGCTCATATCCTCTTTAGAACAAGCGTAAAATCGAGATTTCTTTTTGCAGCATGTGGGAACAAGCAGTCGTCTCATCTCATATTATTTATGGCAGGAACCAAGAAATTATGTTCCATGTTTCCACAAGTATACGTGACACAACGTTCATGTTCAACAGAAGTTCCGATCCCATTTTCAGCAATGTAAGGATTAACATGTTGAAACCTGGTCGTGAGCAAAGAATCTGATGGCAGAGGAGACACAGTTCTGGACTATTATATGGCAGGACGGAATCATACATTTCAGCAGTCTGTTCAAAGAAGTCCATCCAATGATCGTATTCTTCTAGAATGTCCTTGGTTAATGCAGACTTTTCTGAAACTATTTTGACCTCTGCAATGCCTTGCTTTGAGTTCTGTACCAGGAGAACTTCTCAAATATATTTCCTTGCCTCCAGGAGACCTATGATTTAAGAACTGATTAGCATCCTCAGCTACTTCAAATTCAACACTATAATCATATTCAAGGCGATTCTGTTTAGTTCTGTATTTACGTTTTCCAAACTTAATATCTTCATCACTATCAAAAGATGATTCATCATGTATCAGGTTACTTTGCAAAGAACCGCTCAGCATAAATGGTTTCCTTTTCTCATGCATCACATTTGAGCTGTTATAAAGTTCAAGAGCCTCCTTAAATGAGGCATTCTCTGTTGATCTGCCAGCTACAACTGTTCAAGATTCCTCTCATCCGGAATCTAACAGGCAGTCTGATTTGTAACTGGATCTAGCTGACGCACTGAATTCGTTATCCAGGAAACCATCCTCCGTAGGTAAAACATTAGATGAAAGGGGTGTGCAGAGATTCTGGATTTCCAGTTCACACCGATTGTGCAATGGAGCAAGAGAGCAATCATTTGAGTATTGACTGACTTGAACTTTTGATCTGACAGAGGAATCTGGACTCAGGATCATGCTTTACAGAAGCACTACCCCACAGAATAATCTGTGAAGATCGAATTGCAATCCTGACAGTGCATTCTCCAGTCAATTTCTTGGCTGCAGGAAGGAAGTTCAAGTGTCGCTTTGCAACTCTGGATCCTGCACCTCTTTTTCCTGATATCATAATTCACAGGTATAATATATCTGAAAAATGGTGCAGGGAATGGGATAGCAATAGATGAGAAGGATACTTCAACAACTATATTCCTATCTAGGTTTTCCAAAAGTAGCTTACGAAAAAAGAAAGTCATAGAACTACACAATGGCATAACACTGAATGTTTTGCACCATCTGATGTATTAACTCTCTTCCACTTACCAAATTTCCACAATTTTTTCTCCCCCACCCTACCTCCCTCTTTTAGAGAGTCGGGTGGGGGGCTACATCCAAGAGGGAAGGGAAGGGAATGAGGAATGGACAAAGCCACATGTACAAATAACGTCAAATACAATGAATCCTAAGAGTTGAATAAAAATGTCGAGTGAATTGCTCTCACCGATAAAGCACATCAAAATAGCTTTATCAGATTAACAGAAGCAGTATCAATGGTGCCAACTAGGGATATAAATGCTGCACATATTCTGGCAATTCGATTGCACACACACACACACCTCTTTTTATTTTGCTTTTTTCAGATAATGACTCAAATCACTCCTCTCTTAACCTACATATGGTACACAAAGTAGAAATTATGAGCTGGTGATGATCAGCATTTCTAACAATTAAATAACATGGCACTGAAGTCAATATCTTCCTAATCCAGTTCATAGCAAAGAGTCTACATTATCAGACAAAGTAATCAGTGAAACAAAATTCAGTAATCCTAAAAAGTGCAACAGCTCTAAAGTTTGATCTGGTCATGGTCTGCAGTCGAAAACTTAGAAGAACTAAACGTCATCTTCTGATTACATGTGCTCCCACTTCCTCAACTCATCAAAGAAAAATATGAAAATTTTGTCACTTCCTCAGAGCCTATTCTCGCTTTTCCTTAATCGACCCATTCTATTTAATAATTTCTTGTATTTATTAGAACTGTTGTCTGTTATAACGCTAAAGCAGCTTTAAAGTATTCAAATGAAGCAGTATATTTAATTCTCAAAAAGAAGTGTTCAAATGAAGCAGTATTTTTAATTCTCAAAAAGAAGTGTTCAAATGAAGCAAGTTCCTCTAGGATCCATGTCATTAATATATATCTCTCTTATATAACTTCAAAGAAGAGAAAAGATATCAACTCAGTAGCTCTTAACTGAAGGAGGTAAGTTGATACTTTTGAAACGAAGGATGCATAAAATAGTATCCTCGAAATTTCTTGAGTCCCTACAGTACTACCAAACATCAACAATTTTAGCATATTTAATAGGTCAAATTAAGCACCAAGAAAGTGATGTACATGGAGATCTTATAATAAAAGCAGAAACAAAATGTAAGCATCAATATTTTGTGTTGTGTACAGCCATACCAGTTCTCCCAATTACAAGTAAAACCACAAAACAATAAATAAAAGAACATCTGTAAAAAGATACTAATGTACACAAACCATCAACCAGCCTATCAGTTGAGTAATGCATGTAATCCTATAGACTAAACAATCATTCCAAGTTATGAACATCATAGTTGTCACGCAAAATAAATTATGTACAGCAGCATCATTAAAAAAAAGAGATGATGTGAGTCCAACATTTTGCAAAAACGTTACCATATCTTTCTCCCATCAGCGTGAGACACCAGATCGTTCAAAAGAAGTGATATAGTAAAATACAAATTGAGTAGAACTTTCTGCACATCAAAATGCATTAAATCGATGTCAAAGAAACTAAACTTACCATTGTCATCCATCTATATATAGCAGGTACACCGGGTGGAAAGTTGAAACTGGGTTAAAGTTCAAACTAGGAGTACACAAGTTATAAGCATAAGAAAATAGAAAGGAGAGTCCTCTAAGGAAGTAAATCTCATTGAAAAAAGAACTAAGAGTTGTGTATAAAGAAAATTATGATATACCAAAAAGGAGCATCTGAGAATATCAATTTTCATATAAAACATATGCTCTCATCGTGCGAAGTAGCAAAGAAAGCAACATAAGAATTCAATGAAGAGCCTCCTCCATGGTCACTGCCTATTTTGCAAGCAACACACAAATTTGCAGGTCCAACTATAGTGTAAAGGATTAAAACTGCATGAAAGCACAAATTTCATCGTTACTCACATAACTATGATGTTCTTAGCAGCAGCCCACCTCTACAGATCCTCAAAACATTAACAAAATCAGAAAACACGAACCATATAATTCACCATTCTCTTACATGGCATAGTTTTCCATTTTTAAGAAACAATCAAAGTCGCAAGGTCTATAGGCATGCAAAGGAAATTGGTCACTGAGGGCATTTACGGAAGTTTGCCGAATTGAGTGTCTTCATTCAAAAATACTTAACTTCTTACCATTAAACTAGAATTGTGCGAGTGGCGCTTCAAGAACAACTCCACAACTTTTCATTCAATACCTTCGAAGGGGTAAATTAGTACATCTTGGTGGCACCAGCATCGAGTCTGTTTTAAGACTCCTCAACAACCCTGGTAAAATCATTCAAGAAAACCCGGACAGAAATTTGAGTCAGTTTTAAAGCAACTCATCAATAACCCAGGTGAAATCATTCAGGAAACCCCTGACAGAAATTCAAGTCTGTTTTATAAGAACTGGTCAAAAACACTTGTGCAATAATCCAAGAAAACCCCATTGACAGAAATAGTCTCGGGCATTCATCCCCTCTCTCCTTAAAGAAGTAAAAACAAATTCTTGATTTTTTAAGAAAGAAAAGATTTCTTGAATTTCTTAAAAAAAAGAATGATTTCTTTAAACATGGATAAGAAAATCTTACTTTGTACCATTGAGTTACCAGATTTTTCAAGAATTCTAACATGATGGGAAGCTGACGGCCGGAAAATTGATTCGGTTTTAGGGGTTTTCATCCGGTTGCGTATGAAGTTCCGGTCCTGCGACGGTGGTGAGTACTATACTCCGGTAGGTTCCGCTTCTGCGACGGTGGCGAGTTCTATACTCCGGTAGCTTCCGGTTCTGCGACGGTGGTGAGTATAGCGTACTGCAGTGGGCAGTGAGCTCTTATAGCATTTGAACACGCGGAGAAAAATAAACGCGCTAATAATAATATATTTATTTTATTTTAGTACTTGATTATTTATTTTCAATTTTTTTAATTAAAATATTCTATTTCATTGATTATAACAATAACAATTAAAAAATAACTATTCCATTTATAATATGAAAATTGTTATCACATACTAACTTAAATTATTTAAATTTCAAGTTTGTTAAGTGGTAGTAAGCCTATTTTAACAAAAACTTAGGGTCTGTTTGGAAGGACATATTGATAATTAGATTTGGTGTAATTATATTGTCTTATTTTGTTTGAAAGGATATTTAATTACTTGGTCAGCGATAATTGGTGTAATTGGCAAGGGGTGATTATACTCTATAATTCAACTGCAGAGACGGTGAATTTCCAATATTACATGGTCTAATTACTATCTGATTACTTTTTAATTTTTTTATTTCTATTTTTATTTTAATTTTCTTTGCTTCTATTATTTTAAATTATTTTTTTATTTTTATTATTCTTAAAATTTACAAAAGTTTATTTATATTTTACATTATTATATTTTATTTTCTTCTTATTTTCAACTTTACTTTACGTGTATTTACGTAATTTTGTTTGTATTATCTATTTCTATCTGCCGTGCTTATTTTGTCATTAGCATGATTTTATTAGTATTTTAATTTTTAAATTAAAATAGAATTTATAGACTAACGTTTTCTTAATTAAGAAAAATAAGAATAAATCATATTTATTGCTACGTTGAAATTTGTCATAAGAGTATTATGTTCAAAATTTTGTTATGTTACATTTACAGTTTCATTTGTTTAGTAGATATTGAAACATTGCACTACATGTTTTAATTAGACTTGATAGATTCTATTTTTGTCAAACATTTATTAATTCATGACATTTTATTTATATATTATTCTTTTTTATCAAACATGCATTTCACAATGTTCATGAAAACTTCATATTTTTAGTTGTTACGATCAATTCAATTGAAAGATATTAATTTTAAAAATATAAATCAATTATTTTTTCATAATATTAGTTACAAAAAATATGTTTATTAATTAATATATTTTCAAAAAAGAATATATATCTTAACTATTTAATTTAATGTCATTTATAAAGTTTCTTATCTGTCTAGTATAAATTTTAAATAATTAATTCTTATTTTTAAAATTTATCATAATTTTGTGATTGCAGTTGTGCATAAAAACAGAACATGTGTAGTTACACTTTGACAATCAAACAGGACATGTGTAATTGTAGTGTAATTACATTGTGGCAACCAAACAGATAAGTGTAATTAATTACACCAATTTCAATTACCAAGTGACTTTCCAAATTGACCCTAACTATATTCTTCTCGTCATTAACTCATTTTTTTTGTCTTATTCCTCCTTAAAATACAATAAGAAGTAAGCTTGTGAGTACTTCATTTTTCAAATACAATAAAAAGTGAACTTGCAGCCACTATGGACGGGAAGAACATAAATAGTTGCCAGAGCTGAGTTAAACTTCTATCGCAAGAAGAAAGATGCAATATTCACAGGTCTATCTAGATTATAAAATTTATAATTCGAAATTTTAATCCTAAACAGCAAGATTACAAATTAATATGTTATACATATAAAATAGATTTCTCAAAAATTAAATTCATTCATCTCTTATGACCATAAATCTTATTTTAAACTCTTAACATATTCATATTACTTTGTTTCACTTAAACTAGAAAATATCCATGTTATTTTCATTTAACTTCCACAAAGTCAACATGACTCGAACTTAGCAAAGTAACAATACAATTATTTTAAATGTTAAAATACATTTTTAACTATCCCAAATGCACCGAAAAGTAGATATAATGGCGTAAAAAAAATCTTAATTTATAAATAAATAAAGTATAATTCACAAAATACGAGATTCTAAAAATTATTAAAATTTTTGCGTAATAACATTGAAGGAGGATGAAAAAGACTTAAGAATGAAAAGATTAGCCTCGAATTCAAATAAATAATAGACCAATTCCATAACTTTAGTTGCTCCATACAATTACTAATTATCAATTAACATCTCATTTAATTATCAATGAGATTGTACTGTAAAAGAAAATGTCCAAGTCACAAGAATATCTATACAAATAAGATTTTTGTGTAATAAAATTGAATTAACACCAAACATAATAGCATCCATAAGTATTAAAAAGTGAAAAATAAACTATAGAAATTTGAAAGTTGTATGCTAACATTACCAGATAATAGAGGTGTCTGCTCATTTCATTTTGGATTTTCAAACAACTATTTCCACATATAAACTAATCTAAGCGATGCGTTGACGAAATACCAACCAAAAACTTGCTTCTATAAAGAGATGAACATAGTAGATATGTGAGTAATTTAATTGATACACAAATATGTATTCAAGATTAAGTGAGTCTATATCTTTTTGCAATTAACAATAGACATTTATCAAAAATCAAAAGAGATATAATTGCAATGTAAACTCCATAAAAGCACACATATAAAGAATCTCTACAATAAACTACTAAAATAGCTACATATGGGCAATAAATCGAAGTTAATTAAAACAATAAAGTAACAAAAAAAAAAGGAAAGTTTAGTCAGAGAACATGACACGACATTTAAGCAAGAACATAAGCAAGATTCCACACGAGAATATGAGTGCTTGTAAGTGTCAATGGACTAACCTGTTGAGGAATTTTTGACAGTTCCACATTACTTAGACTAAGACCGTCTCCAACCCAACACCAAATTTTGCACTAATTATTATATTTAGTGTGAAATTTGGTGTTTTAAGCTCTAACCCGCACTAATTTTCACACCAAATAACTTTTTAAATATTATAATATTATTTCATTATACAAACTTTTAATTAAACATTATATAAATTGTATGTTTTAATTAAATCTCTTGTATATTTAATCATTTCTAATGGAATATTTTCATAATATTAATTTAGATATAAAATTTAGCTTTTTATAAATTATTTTTTCTTTATATGACTTTTTTAAAAAATTAAATTTGTGTTAATATACTATATTAGTTATATAAACTACAATTTACCTTCACAAAATTAAAAATACAAACATATAAGTTTTTTTAAAAAATAATACAATTGAGAATGTGCGTGATCTTAATGCATCAATTCAACATGTATTGAAAGATCCAACACCGACTGTAGAAATGACAATAAATGAACATTATCAATTTCAATAATTTTTAGCTCGATATAAAAAAAATGAAGGACAAAAAGCTCATTTTAAACTGCGTAATGCATTAATAGAGCATTTATGGGAGCACCGTAGTGAATATTTATGTATAATTTAAAATAAAATCTTCAATTATATAATGTTTATCTAATTGTATTTCATTAATGATTTTACTTTTATTTGTATAATCCATTATTATGTATATTGTATAATATTTGCTAGCAATCTATATATTTAAAAAATTATGATACAAAATAATTTTATATTAAACGATTATAAAAGGAGAACCATAGAAAGAATTTGTTTTATGAAATAAAAAAAATATAAATGAAATAAAAAATAATAATATAACAATAAAGAGAGAAAATAAATTATTTTTCGGTGCAGTAGGTTGGAGTTGATTACAGTCAATTTGGTTAACACCAAAACGATGTCGGAAATAGTTTTCCAAATTAAATTGGAACCTATTCAGCTTTATAATTCAAAGAGCAAACCTTTAGCATCGTCTTGTAACTGATAGTACCAGAACAAAAAAGCTCTTCCTTTAAAAATTACAACTCGTAATTCACTTGTTATAATTAACCCTATTAGAACATAAAATGAACAAACGACACTTGAAAGGCTTTAAACCCTCAATCTATACAATATGTTCCGTTTTACTATTTTTCATTTGTGTGTGTGGAAGAGAGAAAGAGAGTTGCTCCATGCATTTATTTGTTGAATCTGTTTAGATGCACTGTGCTCTAGATCCAAATTATTCCTAAATGAGATAATCGCAAAATGGATACCTGCAGCGCGAAATCATTGCTACATAGGTAGGAAGTAGAAATAAATTATGTATACTCACACGAGAGTTTTGAAACTAGGATACGGATGATCTTAGTCGTTTTGCTAAACGCTCAAGGTTGATTTCATGCCGATGTAATCTATGTCATGACTTAGAGGCACAATGAACCTAATTTAGCAATCTTCTCATGCAGAGCACCCAAGTTGACAAGAGAAGCAGTAGTCAGTCTCCCGTGCGCACACCAACAAATGAAAGGATACTGCAGTCATTAATGATATGGAATTCCTCTCTTAAACAAACAATCGAATGAAGTTCCCCGAAATGCAATTTTGCACTCACTTGAAACACAATGAAGTTTACTTCAACTCTTCAACAATGAGAGGACTGAGGACATGCTAAAGGCAACAACGCATCTCCAAGCATAATTGCACCAACGAAATAAAAACTTTAAATAAATAGAATGGCAACATCAGCAGCAATCAGTCCATCAATTATGCTACTCACCCAAAATTAGTAGGCCTGCTATATTAATCCTCATTCTTTTGAATCTTTTCCACTCTATCCATATCCGGGTTATTATCCCAACACAAAATGAAAATAAAGACAAAGGAACAAAAAAGAATATCTCAAAATCATTTTTGGTGCTAATTCTCAAATTTTGTCCCAGAACTAAGAAACTTTGAGTTTTTGCTGGTGCATATTCTGAAATTCCAAATAGAAAATGTCAGGCATAAAAATTCTATTACAAGATCAGAAAATAAGCAAGATGGAATTTGAAAGAGATTATGCGGCCTAGGAACTTAGAAAGAGACATGGTAATCTATAATGCTTTCATGATTAATAAGAACGCAGTCGAAAATAATCTTCAAAAAGTGCGTGAAAGACATGGTCATACATTAACATTCATTCAGCAGGTTGAGTTGATGAAGAAATATACTAAAAATGATGTCAATAAAGTCATTTTTACCATTGGCAGTAATAAGAGCCCCGGTCCAGATGGATATGGAAGTGATTCTTACAAAAAGGCTTGGAAAGTGGTGGGCAATGATGTTACAGAGGCAGTTTTGCAATTCTTTAGGAATGGAGAACTTTTGAAGCAAATAATGCTACAATGATCTCTTTAATTCCCAAAGTACCAGAGCCCCACAATCGGCTAGTCAGTTTAGACCCATTTCATGTTGCAATGTCCCATATAAATGTATCTCTAAACTATTATGTGAAAGATTGAAAGATGTACTGCCTAGCCTGGTATCTGATAAACAAGCAGCTTTTGTTAAAGGGAGGTCTCTAGTACACAATGTATTGATATGTCATGATCTATTGAGGCATTATAATAGGAAGACTTCACCAAGGCGTATGATGAAGATCGACCTGAGAAAGGCATATGACATGGTTAGCTGGGAGTTTGTTACAGAAGCACTAGAGGTGTATGGTTTTCGTAGTTCATTTATTCAAATGGTTATGGTGTGTATGTCCTCTACAAAGCTCACTGTAAGGATAAATAGAGAAGGTCATGGCTACTTTGAAGGATAAAGAGGATTGAGGCAAGAAGATCCAGTCTCTCCTCTTTTGTTTGTTTTGGTTATGGAATATCTCACTCGGATACTTAGCAAGATGAGTGAACTTCCCGAATTCAAATTCCATCCCATGTGTAAGGAGCAAAGGGTGACTCACTTAATATTTTCGGATGACCTGATGATATTCTGCAAAGGGGATATAAGGTCCATTCAAAGAGTCAGGAAAGCTTTGGAGCACTTTAGTGAT
>NC_028638.1:55101855-55109013 GCF_001406875.1 Solanum pennellii | reverse complement strand
AGAATGGATGGCCCAAATTGACCTACAATTTTGCAACTCCTGAGAATATGAGCCACTCCTTTAATCTGATCCCACTCAAAAATCAAAATACAGTTGAATGTCACTATCTCTTAAAGATACCAAGGCTCCCAGAAGATTGATGTATGTAGCAAATATCTAATATATGAAAATTGATGCAAATTTGAACGAAAAGACTGCAAAATCCATTTAAGGGAAGCAGAAACGATTGGGTAAGCAAAAACCTGGAGTCTAAGTTCAAACAGGAAGACTTGTCAGTTTTGGAAGCAGCAAACACATTGTAATGAGAAATACAACACCAGTCAGTAAAACAAATATGTATGACATGTCCTAGTTAACATTGATCTGTTTGGTGTTGCAACCAAAAGAAGCTAGAAACAAGGTTATGTTTTGCATTGTTCTCCCATAATCAATGGGAGAGAGTATTTTGTTCACCGGGAACAGATGAGACGCAAGGGCCTTATACCTGTTAGGGGGTTCTTTTTAATAAATAATGATGTTTAGACAGTTTTAACCAATAAATTTCACCAACAATAAAGTTTCATGAAAATGATTAGGTGTTTTGAAATATAATTTTTCAGAAAACCCAACCAATTCTCACAAAGAAAAACCCAACACAAACTCAATTCAACAAAAATAAAACCAAAGACTCACATCCATTACCCAAACCCCAAAGAAATCAAACAGGAGCTTCAAAAGTCTTCCTTTTCATTCTTAAACTCCATGCCAGTCAAACACCCTCCCATAAATTGGGACGGAGGGAGTATTTCCTATTATACACATAAACAGGACCTGCAAATTAAACCGTGGTTGTTAGGAAAAACGAAGTGTAGAAAAGATGACTTATCACATCTCTTTATCTATCAATTTGGCCAGTATACCTTCACTATCTAAACATCAGGACATGAGATGTATTTTGAGAGCTTGAATTAACCATTGCTTGTATTCAATTATTTCATTTAACTCAGAGGAATGCCAAATCCACTGGACAATAGCGCAACAGAGCAGGAGAAGCACGTGTGCAAAGTAGGTCATCCTCACTGAACACAGACTTACAAAATCTAAGAAACCAGTCCTTAGGTTAGCTGGTACAACAAAGCCGGAACTTCCAATATCAACAATTTTGAAGGATACGCTGCGATGCACAAGGGTGGTTCTTCGGCTAGATTCCTACAGAAAATGCAAGACCCTCTTCGGGGTTCCAAGATTATATATGCAAACCAAAAGATCAACCATGACAAAGTATAGCTTTAAAAGTATAAAGAGCATGTAAAACAATATATTTTATTTGTTTGAACTATGAGAAAGTATTTGGACTGCATTTCCTTCCTTCAACCAGGTTGGCTGCAAAATACATCACGAAGAGAAAATCCCAAAGAAATTACCTTATTAGCAACCAGTAGTCAACTCTTGTATCAGGTAGGCTGCTTATACAGAATTACCTGTTGTACCAACATTTTGTACATAATCATTAATTCCAAGGTACAAACACTTGCCATCCTGTAAACAATGGCAGAAGAAAGACCAAGTTAGTAGTTTTACACCTATCCTAATGGATGCTACGAACTAAATCTCAAAAGAACTGAACTTTACCTGAAAAACTTACGATATCCATTTGGCTTGCCGAGTTTTAGTAACTATTTCCAACAAAGAAACATCAGAAATAGAGCTGATAGCCTCTCCTCAAAGGCAAAACTTGCTGGGAAAGGATGCAATTCATCTTAATGGCTGTATTTTGATGTAGCTGATCTAAAGCAAGCATACGAAACCATAGTTAAAATGGCCAGACAAAAAAGAAGCAAAAACAGGAGATGAAAGAAACAGGTACAATAGCAGGTCCCAATGCCAATAGCAACAGATATCAGGTGGAAAGTGGGATCTAAGTTCAAAGTAGGAGTACACAGCTTTTAGAATAACAAACATAAGAAGAACAGTCCTATAAGTAAGTAAAATCTCATGGAAAAAGGAATAAGAGTTAAGATATAAGAATATTGTTCTGAGAAAAAAATCATGATACTAGATTGAGCATCATCCTAAAGAAAAGAACAATCGTATCAATTTTCATATAAAGCATATGCCCCCATCATCAAAAGAAGTTAACAAAGGAACATAAAGAATTCATCGAAGAGCTCACCGGTCACTGCCTTTTGTGCAAGAAACACACAAACATAAAACTTAAACCTCCATAACTTTAATTGCTTCATACAATTACTAATCTTAAATTAAGAGCTCAATTGATTATCATTGAGATTGGATCATGTAAAAGAAAATGACTGTGTCTCAGGAATTAACCATGTGTAGAGTTCATATGTCGATCACCATACTCAACTTAATTGTCTAACAAACTGTTGGATACATGATCCTTTTATTTACCAAATATCATGATCAACTACAGAAGAAACATACAGAAGATCATCAAATAGAGTTATAAAGCAGAAATTCTGTCAAAGCAAATTAAGAAAATTACATACTAAACAGAGGGGCTTTTGAGTCTCAATAGGATTTCTACATACATGTACAAATCATCCATTACATTCAACCCGAAGAGGACATGCTATGTCAACCAACTTAAACGATAACATAATAAATAAATTCAGTGAAGGAAGGTAGATTCATTTTATAATGATCATGAATACAATATAGTGATTTAATTACGGGATAAACACGGAAGGAACACTATTATTTCTTGAACCTCAGTATTCATCACTACAAAACACTAATATTTATCAATAAACTAAGAAAGGTAAGACTGTTTATGTTTATTTTTCTAGAAAGAAACTAGATCCTTTTAAGCTCCAAATAAAAAGAATAGTAACTGCTAGCTTTTAAAAAGCAAACAGCATCTACGCTTGGAAACTTCCAAAAACTCTTGAATTTAAACAAAACAGACATACATATCAACTTCCAACATTGTCTGGCCGTTTTATCTTTATACATACATTTTTGTAAAGATCACTTCAATCTGAACAAATGAAGTTTTCTTTTTGGTCACAATTGTAGGAACTTCCTAGTACGTTATTAGAATTAGAAACCAGAAAAGTAATGTAAACCAATCATATTTTGGGATTTAGGAAAACATAAAGCACCCTATATATCACTCTTCTTTTCTTTAGTAATATCACAAAATTGAAATACAAGAGAGTAAGACATTATTTGGTTAAAGTATTAGTTATTCAGTTATAATAATGTAAAAACTGTTAAATCGTAAATAGTAATCTAGGGATTATTACGTGGTAAATAATAAATGAGTAATGTCATGCAGGGACTATCTACATCAAAGGGATTTTTTTTCCTGTTAATTTTCATTCCATGCCTAAGTTGCTCGGATTCTCCACAAATATTGCCGCACCTGTGTCAGAAACTTCAAAAATACACTTAAACTATTTTTGGAGGATCCGACACACCCGTCGACATTTTTGAAGAGTCCGAGTAACTAAGTTCAATGCATTATTGACAAATGAGTTATTATTCCATATTCAATTCGCATAAAATAATACATAGATTTTCCATTAGTCATGAGGATGTTAATAATGACAGTTAAATACGACAGATCAAATGCTGCAATAGTTATGTCGACCTTATTTCTAACTGAACTAATTGGTTAAGCGGATATTACTTTTTCATACACGGCCAACAAATGGTATACTATTTATGCGGAAGTTATGTCAAGATTTATATTTGCTAAATAAGTCCAGCCAAACGACCCCCAAGAGAAACAATCATTTGAAGTAAATGCATTATAAGGAAATTCATGAGAAACCAAGAATAGACATAAAGGATTATGCAAATGTCAGAATAGACCTGGTCAATTATAGCAAGTGTTGCGTTCGCCACAATCAGAATAACTTCTTATCAACCTGTTGGAGAACTTTGGCACCCTTCAGGCAGTTTTCATCAATGGTATCAGGAACCAATGAACCACCAACAAATTGCAAGACGCCAGAAGTGACATTGAGTACAGTATCCTGATTCTTAAGATCCTCTGTTCCAGTACCGGTCTGCATCTCATAGAAAAGGTAAAATCCATCATCTTAACAAAATAGAATAGAAGTCGCACAATTATCTGAGATATAGTTAAAGTACTCAACTCAACTGTAATCACTGGACAGAAGTCCCTGCATTTTGTCCCAGAATCTAAGAAACTTCTTCTTGCCATGGTAAAATGGAAGAGCTGTATGACTGAAACATGCACTAAAAAATTCAGAACCTATTCAGGTCAGGAACAAAAGGCAAGAATGATCTACTTCTTTTGACTCCCCATTGCGCGTACTTGAGCACTCCCCTTGAGCTTGTAATTGCTATTTCAGATGTTGACAAGTTCCATTTTCACACTTGGCCTGAAGGGAGAAACATCAGGTCGTGTGAGTAATTAATATCAGAAAGAGACCTAACCCTCCCAAGAAATTTGATAACATTACCTTCCATCAGAAAATACACTGTCATGGGTTGAAGATTAATCACATTGATGGGATGACTCATGACTGTCGTGGAAGCTCCAGCCAGATAGCTTCTGTAGAATGATGCAGTCTCCTTACAGTTCTAGTTTCTGCATGATCGAAAAGAACATTAATTAGTTGCACACACTTCCTGTCATCATTGATCATTAAACAAACAAGCACAAAAGACTAATTACCTGGCATGAGTAACACATCATGAACTGTCTTAATATTATTATTTCCTGCTGCCTTTCTTGAATACTCACTCGTGGCAAAGAACTTCTTGCCATGGTAAAATGGAAGAGTTGTATGACTTCTTCTTCCTTGTAAGACTTATCTGTTTTACCTCGATTTCAAGCATCAATCCATTTATGTGAGTCCCCATCCACCCTAGAGGAGTGCACAGCTCATGGTATCAAATAATTCTCGAGAGTTTCTTATCTACAATAATTGATTCCAAGGTACAAACACTTGTCATACGGTAAACAATGGAAAAACAAAGATCAGATTAGTAGTTTTATACCTATCCTAATGGATCTACCAACTAAATCTCAGAAGAACTTTACCTTTAAAACCTTTCGATATCCATTTGGAATCCCATGGGTTTTAGTAACAATTTCCAACAAAAAAAGGTCAGAAATAAAGCTCAAAGCCTCTCTTTTAAAGCCAAAACTTGCTGGGAAAGCATGCATAACATCTGAATGGCAGAATTTTGATGTCGCTGGTGTGAAGGAAGCATATGAAACAATAGTTAATTAAAATGGCCAGGCAAAAAGAAACTATGATAGAAGATGAAAGAAACGGGCCTATATGTTGTTTCCATAAGCTGGGAAAATAATAAATACGAACGAATATGTATGTTCCAGCTCAACTTCAGCTAGAATAAGTAATCAAAACATCTCTCTACATACAGAAGTGGTCAACAAAAATTATATTTCATCCCCTGTCCCCCCTTTTTCTTTTGGGGAGGCCATACAGGTATAGAAAGTATTTTATTGCAAACGAAGAACCAGGAAACAATGTTCATGAACGCCATACAATAAAGTAAAACCAAAGTGTAAGCATCAATATTTTGTGGTGTACAGCCATACAAGTTTGCCCAATTACAAATAAAACCGCAAACAATAAATAAAACATCTGTGAAAGAATACTAATGAACACAAACTATCAAACAGCCTATTAGTTGAGTAATATATGCAATCCTATAGACTACAACAATCATTCAATTATGAACATCATAGTTGTCACGCAAAAGAAATTATGTACAGCAGTATCAATACAATAGAAAAGATGATGTCAGTTCAACATTTTGCAAAAAGATCACCTAGTTTTTTCCATCAGCACCCGTTCATCTCATGAAACACGAGATCCTTCAAAAGAAAGTACAACTTAGATGATCCTTCAAAAGAAGGTACAGCTACAGATGATTAAGTAATCTAATGAGCAGACTTTCAGTACATCAAATGCATTAGAACAATGTCAAAGAAACTAACACTTACCATTGTCATACACCTTAACGTAGCAGGTCCCAATTCCTATTGCAACATTACCTGATAGAAACTGGGTTAAGTTCAAACTAGGAGTACTCTACTTATAAGAATAACAAGCATATATCATCATAATCAGAAGTAGCAAACCAAGGAACATAAGGATTCATTGAAAAGCCTCACCGATCACTGCCTTTTGTGTAACTACTCTAAGCGATTAAAATTGCATTAAAGAACGACTTGACATATTTCTCAGCAGCCCACCTCTGTTGATCCTCAAAGCATTAACAAAATCAGAAAACATATACTTCCCCATTCTCTTACTTGACACAGTTTTCAAGTTTTAAGGAACAATCAAAATCAAAAGGTCAAAACCATGTAAAAGAAAATGACCACTGAGGATGTACAGGAAAGCCTGTCCCATCGAGTGTCAAAATACTACAAATCACAATTTCTTATAATTAAACTACTTGTTTTTTTTAGTGTAGTGTGAGTGGGGCCTTCAACAAGAAAAACTCCACATCTTCCCATTCAATGGCTTCATAATTATAATAAAATCAACAACAACACTACGAATATCTATCATGACTTCATAATTTCAATTATATGAAAGGCTCACCTCCATGCACCGATCACTTTCATCTTTGCCAGGGAAAGAAGACCAGCATCTTCAAATTTCTGCACCATATCAAGATTCACCTACATAGCACAGGATAAGATTTTGGCATGCATCCCTTACTAAAGACATCACATCTTATGGTCCACATATAATTATTAAACTTGTCCACCTAGATATGCAATAGTTACATCACAATTCCAATTTTTTTTAAAAAAAAGTGCTGAACCTCATATCTATGACGGTGCCTCTCATCAACAAAGCTCCGGTTGCGACATCTGAAAAACAATATAGTTTAGGCACTTGGTAATATCACTAGGAGAAGTCCTCCAAAATGGCTACAGATCATAATACAGCCAATGCAGTGAGGTTGGAGGAAAGGAAGTACTTATAGTTTTGCAGATTTAGAATCTTTGAGTTGAAAATACGTTCTTCTTGATCCAAGACGCATGGTACACCCATATGCGCTTTTGAACCCTGTAAACTTGGTCAATAGAATAATATATGATTAATATATCTACTACTAAAATGAGACCTCAAACATATGAAGATCATGAGGGAAGTTCATGATGAAGGGGAAATATCAGAACTTAACTTCCGG
>NC_028638.1:55038024-55101671 GCF_001406875.1 Solanum pennellii | reverse complement strand
ACATCAAATGCATTAGAACAATGTCAAAGAAACTAACACTTACCATTGTCATCCACCTTAACATAGCAGGTCCCAATTCCTATTGCAACATTACCTGATAGAAACTGGGTTAAGTTCAAACTAGGAGTACTCTACTTATAAGAATAACAAGCATATATCATCGTAATCAGAAGTAGCAAAACAAGGAACATAAGGATTCATTGAAAAGCCTCACCGATCACTGCCTTCTGTGTAACTACTCTAAGCGATTAAAATTGCATTAAAGAACGACTTGACATATTTCTCAGCAGCCCACCTCCGTTGATCCTCAAAACATTAACAAAATCAGAAAACATATACTTCCCCATTCTCTTACTTGACACAATTTTCAAGTTTTAAGGAACAATCAAAATCAAAAGGTCAAAACCATGTAAAAGAAAATGACCACTGAGGGTGTACAGGAAAGCCTATCCCATCGAGTGTCAAAATACTACAAATCACAATCTTATAATTAAACTACTTGTTTTTTTTAGTGTAGTGTGAGTGGGGCCTTCAACAAGAAAAACTCCACATCTTCCCATTCAATGGCTTCATAATTATAATAAAATCAACAACAACACTACGAATATCTATCATGACTTCATAATTTCAATTATATAAAAGGCTCACCTCCATGCACCGATCACTTTCATCTTTGCCAGGGAAAGAAAGACTAGCATCTTCAAATTTCTGCACCATATCAAGATTCACCTACATAGCACAGGATAAGTTTTTGGCATGCATCCCTGACTAAAGACATCACATCTTATGGTCCACATATAATTGTTAAACTTGTCCACCTAGATGCGCAGTAGTTACACCACAATTCCAAATTTAAAGAAAAAAAAGTGCTGAACCTCATATCTATGACAGTGCCTCTCATCAACAAAGCTCCGGTTGCGACATCTGAGAAACAATATAGTTTAGGCACTTGGTAATATCAATAGGAGAAGTCCTCCAAAATGGCTACAGATCAAGATACAGCCAATGCAGTGAGGTTGGAGGAAAGGAAGTACTTATAGTTTTACAGATTTAGAATCTTTGACTTGAAAATACGTTCTTCTTGATCCAAGACGCATGGTACACCCATATGCGCTTTTGAACCCTGTGAACTTGGTCAATAGAATAATATATGATTAATATATCTGCTACTAAAATGAGACCTCAAACATATGAAGATCATGAGGGAAGTTCATGATGAAGGGGAAATATCAGAACTTAACTTCCGGCGTAAAAATTATCCAAAGGTTGTGAGTGTTGGGATCAAACTCTGTACTGTTCGCATCTTGCAACCCAAGAATGGATCTAGCATACTCGATAACTGCAATTTGCATGCCTAGACATATGCCCAAGTAAGGAATCCTGTTTTCACGGACATATTTGGCAGCAAGAATTTTACCCTCCACACCTCTCTCACCAAATCCTCCAGGAATAATACAACATCCGCCCCTTATTAACAGATGACTCCGTCAGATGTCACAAGAGTACATAAGATTGAGTAGGGTGTAGAAAAGATGACTTATTGCATCTCTTTATCCATCAATTGGGGACTGTATACCTACACTGTGTAAACATTAGGACCTCAGACGTATCTTGAGAGCTTGAATGAACCATCACTTGCATTCAATTTGTCAAGGGAACTCAGAAGAATGTCAAACCCACGGTACAATAGCGGCAACGGAAAAGGTGAAGCACACGTGCAAACTAAGACATCCTCACTGCACACGAACTTACAAAATCTAAGAAACTAGACAGGAAAAATCCTGAAGTTAGCTGGTATACAAAGACGGACCTTTCAATATCAACAATTCTGAGGGAGACACTCGGATGCACAAGGATGGTTCTTAGATAAGACTCTTGCAGAGAATGCAAGATCCTCTTTGGACTTCCAAGACTATACATGCAAACCAAAAGATCAGGAAGGACAGAGTACAGCTTTAAAAGTACAAAGTATATAAATCAATATATTTTATTTGTTTCAATTGTGAGAAAACTTGAAGTACTTGGAATGCATTTTCTTCCTCTGAATGGGTTATACAGAATTACCTGTTGCACCAACATTTTGTCTACGATCTTCAATTCCAAGGTACAAACACTTGCCGTCCCGTATACAATGGCAAGATTAAAGACCAAGTTAGTAGTTTTACACCTATTCTAATGGATGCTATGAACTAAAAACCATAAGAACTTTACCTGAAAAACCTGCGATATCCATTTGGCTTCCAGTGAGTTTTAGTGACGATTTCCAACAAAGAAACGCCACTGAGCCTCTCAATTAAAGCCAAAACTTGCTGGGAAAGTATGCAATTCATCTTAATGGTTGTATTTTGATGTAGCTGGTGTAAAGCAAGCATACGAAACCATAATAAAATGACCGGACAAAAAGGAAGCATAAACAGAAGATGTAGAAACAGTCACATAGCAGATCCCTATGCCATAGCAGCAGATATCTGGTGGAAAGTTGGTTCAAGTTCAAAGTACGATTACACAGCTTATAAACAAACAGACATAAGAAGATTAGTCTAGAATGGAGCATCAACCTAAAGAAGGGAAAAAATAGTATTAATTTTCATATTAAGCATATGCCCTCGTCATCAAAAGAAGTTAACAAAGGAACATAAAGAATTCATTAAAGAGCTCACCGGTCCCTGCCTTTTGAGCAAGCCAACAAAACATTCACAAAATCAGAAAAGATGAAACATATTTTCTCTATTCTCTTACATTACACAAACCTTCATGAAAGTCTGTCCAATTGAGTGTCTTCATTCAAATTACTACAAATCACAAACTCGTATAATTAAACTACTTAATTTTTGTTTTAACAAAATCAGAAAAGATGAACCATATATTCTCTATTCTCTTGCATTACACAAACCTTTCTGAAAGTCTGTCCAATTGAGTGTCTTCATTCAAATTACTACAAATCACAAACTCCTATAATTAAACTACTTAATTTTTGTTTTTGAGTTCAAGAACAACTCCACAACATTCCATTCAATTCTTGAACATCCTTAACATACACTGCGAGAATAACAACCTAATTTCTTGAAATTCCTTGATATTTGCAATGCCAATATATTCAAGTAAACTACAGTTTCTATTTTTATATGAATGTGACTTAAGAGTTCTTGATTTTTCTAGAAAAGAATACATGCGAGAAATTTAAGAAAACCTGACCGCATCAAGTTCTCTGAGTTTCTCTTTTTCATGTATGGAAGAAGCAGCTAGATCGGCGGCATAACTGAAACGGGGGTTTAGGGTTTTGACCGGAGATCATTCCGATGGCGTACTCTAGATGGTAGTGTAAGAAATTTTCAGTGGAGCAGGTGGTCTCTGTTTTATAGCTTTCCAAAACGCGTGGACGCGGAAATAAAATAATACAACACGTATTTATTTACTAGTTAATACTCTCAAATATAGTAACTTTTTGCAAATTTATAATTATAAAATATATTTTTATTTTATTTTTTTGATAAGCAGAGTCTATTTACNCTAACACGTATTTATTTACTAGTTAATACTCTCAAATATAGTAACTTTTTGCAAATTTATAATTATAAAATATATATATATTTTTATTTTTTTTTTATAAGCAGAGTCTATTTACCAAAAAAATCCAAAGATAATGTGTTTTTGATATTATCCTATAAATTTTAGCATCTCCAGTTTATGGTTCAAAATTTAAATCTTTAGTTATAAATTTATTAATCAATATTTTATATATTTTAAAATTTCAAAATATTATTTTATTTAACTTAAACTAGTAAAATAACTTGCACTTCACACAACAACGAGTTGATACTTTTCATATACATGATATTATCACCATTTGAAATGTGAATATATATTTTTAATCATCCTAAATACATCACAAAGTAGATACTACCAAATCAAACGATTGTAGAATATGTTATCGAATATCAATATCAAAAAGAAATATCTTGATACATATTATTCTAGCATTTATTTATTTTATTTAAGAGAGAGTTAATCCTCATTTTAACATTATTACTCAATTGTTTTTATCTTGGTTGTATGCTTTTTGTTTTGTTAATACTTTGATCTGCTTAAAATGAAAAAATTTCGACTTTCTTTCTCGAATAGATATTGATAAAAATAATGAGCATTCTACCTTCAAACCCCCACATAATTAATTTTAATAGATACGTTGTTATTTTAATAGCTAATCAGATGCGACGTTCGACTAACTTTCACTCTTTCAAGCACAAGACATGGAACAATCCGCATAAGCTAAATGAAAAAAATTATTCAACTGGTGAAACTTTTCACTCTAAAACCAAAGGAAATTACTCCAAGAACACATATCTCAACATTTTTAAAAAAGGGAGGACATTTGCAATACACTTAGTCAAAACATCATCAGCTACCATTATTGACAGCAAGTGGAGTCTTCGCCACAAGAAAAAAGCCTGGTAGAGAGGGAGTTCAAATAGATAGAATTTGTATATGATAATATCAACACACAGTTAACAAAATTGATATCTCCAAGACGATAAAAGAAACAGCAGTTTTGAAAAGATTAAAAGAAACTACTTTTTTCCATTCAGTGGGGGTGCCACAACAGCTAACACTTTTTATTTTAGTTACAGGCACTGCAGAGATAATTTCTATGCACAATTATTGCGACACCTAAAGTATGCATAGAAAGTATGTCTAGAATCCATGCTAGCCATTGAAGTAATAAAACAGCCCTCCTACTAATCTCCAGCATCTTATTACAGCATCAGATGCATTGCATTTATTTCTATTTTTTCAATTGTTTGAAGATTTAAGGATATGTTAACACTTTGTAGAACTCATTTCCAGACATGAGAGTCAAATTATTTTTGTTAGGGTTGTCTTCATTATTTTTAACATTTCTAGTTTGGGTAATAGTTATTAATGTTTGTGATAAAAGCTAACCAATCCTGCAGAGCAGATATTTTGCTCAGACCCAACATCGAGGTGCGTTAAAGCTGGCCCCGACATCACACGATTCACACCACCGTTATCAACCAAAAAATGAAACTGAACCGACTGTCTTGAGCTCGGGCTTGATTAGACTCAACCTTCAGCTCATCTCTCAATGCACCAAGTGAGCTGAACCTGGCTAATGTTAGGATTGGCTTAGCTCATTTACACAACTAAAAGGACAGTAGATTTTACGGCTTGGAGGGCTAGAATCACTCACAACATTCTGTGACTGTTCCTAGTTTATTGCATTGCTTGCCTCAACCTAAGAACACCACCAAGCATGGATTCTAGACATACTTTCAGCTGGTTTGCTCTTTTTTCATCATCTCCTAGAAACTAGGTATAGAATGAAAACAGCACGGCAATTTTTCAGACTAGTTATACAAATTAAATAACACCACAATCCCATCACAAAGACTCTATCATGGTTCTCATATGTTCATTATCTCAAACCAATTGTAATTTATAACTCTTAAGTACCTTAAAGATCTCAATGGCTACTTTAATCTAGACGAGTATCAACAGAAGTTGAAGGACATAACTATAATTTACATAGTTACATAGACAAAGATATCAAGACGTAACCACTTTGAAATATGACAATTCTAGCTATGTACCCTGTTAGCATGAAACTGAATTTTTACCATTAATTTTGTTACTGAAGCTAACATCTACTTGTTTTCGTAACTCTGAATTTTCTTGATACCAGCAATGAAATGCCTCATTTCATCAAAAAAAAACTTACTATCGTTCCATTCGTTTTAAGAGTTTCCAATTCCGTTTTCCTGTTCCTTTCTACCCAAAAGAACACTGTCAACTTGATCTGAGCTGAAGTACAACAAATTATAAATCTGATCAGAATGATAGTTGCCATGTCAACTATAATGTTTTTATAAGGAAAAGTTGCATGTTTATAAAGATACATCGAGATAATTTGTTTTTAACTGACCCAGTGTTGTCAAAGACGCACATAAGCCCTGAAGCGAGACGCAAAATATGCTAAGCTTGTTGCATTGCTTGATGTGCACTTCAGCATCATCAAGGCTCTAAGACATATTTTCCTTACCAATAAGCGCGTCGGTCACACTAGACAATTGATATTTCACTTTTGACTTTTACCATAATTTTTTCAACTTCTTTGTCCGTATATTTGTTATTCATGCTTATATCTAAAGTCTTGGACTAAACATTTATATTTGTACTTTTTCTCCATTTGTGCTTTTTAAAGCTTGCGCTCTTTTTCTAAGGGGACGGATTACTGTACTTCCCTCTAGTAAAGCATTTATCTGCCCTAGTATGTTGTTTGGTGTGATAAGAAGAAAGCAAAACAAACTTTACTTTCTATACAGTTCTTAATAAATTAGGAAAGCTGACTAGAATAATAAACCTCATTTTGACAAACCTATCTCACTATTACCTATTGACACACCTGAATCATCCTCTTCAATGGTTCAACACAGCAAACAAAGAAACAGACACTACATGACTTCTAGTTCGTACTAAGAGATGATCTGGTGCTTTAAGATAAAAGAAGAAAATGCATAAAACAACGTCAAACTAGTCATACCCAAACAGTTTATGGAAAAAGAACGAAATAAGCTAATCCCCTTTCAAAACCTTATCAACTAGTGCTATTTGGGGTAGATATTAAGTGATACCAAAGATGAAGCCAGTTTTTTGCAATTATAAGTCTTTCAGGCACAAGTGGGTACGTAATAGCACATTACTTGTGTGATAAAAGTATCAGTTGTGGTCAATTTTGAACAGAATTTTTAATTGGGTGATATTAACACCAATATTATCTGCTGCAATATGAAGTTTTCTCCTGTAAAAAAAGGGAAAAGGAGAAGACTTGAAACTTCTAAATCGGTTGAAACTAGGGGTTCGCCGTCAATTTGAAACATCGACAATCGTAGAGGGGAGGACATTAGAAAAGGAAAAGGAAGAAAAACTAGAACAGGGGTCAAAGGTGCTCATGACAGTAGGGAAATAAGAGAGGATGCATCCACCGAAACTTAAGTTTTGGGAAGGGCAGCAAGGAAGGAAGCAGCCTTCATTTGGAAGAGCCAAAAAAGAGGCAACAGTAACTCAATGTGTTGATTAGATTTACCTCTTGTGTTTCATGTGATAGACTCCCAACACCCAACAGATATTCCTGAAAAGAATAATTCTCAAATTGCACAAACCTAGCTAAACAGTTCTTCCTTTAATCTAATTTCAAGTAAGCCCCAAAAAGCATATTTCTGAAACCTACTTGACGTTCTCATTACAGACTGCTACCAAAGTTTCCACTACGTCCCGTTTTATTTTCCCACTAGGAGCGGGAGGGAACAGATAAAATCTCGTCAAGTGCTTAAAACATCAAATGGCATTCCATTTCCTTCCCAAAGTTAACTCAACTCTTACATGATATCACTTGTCTCAATTAACCCTTAAGCATTGTCTTCAACAGTTATTACTCGAAGATATCACACAAACACAAGCTATATACCATCCTACACCTTGTACGACTTCCATATGTCACCTTCTTTCATAATCAACCAAACACCACAAAAAGATATAGAAATATTTTTTACATGGAAAAAAAAAACATTTTCCTCCAAACCAACAGCACTTAAAAACAAGTGGGGACACAACATCTTCAGATTACATGTCTACAAGTCTTTACTGAAAAGGAACCAAACAAACACCAATTCAAGAAAAATCTGATAACTCCCCAACAATTGTGATTGAAGAGAAGTTCCACGTTCCTCCTAAATCGGAACACCAGCTATCCAGCTCAAATTACTATCTATACGAAACAATGAGGACTTAGAGAACTCCGAATGTGCCTTGAAAGCAAATTACTTATCAGTATCGGATGAAATTGGTCCAAATAACACATAGTACAAAAGCAATGATAACAAAGGCATATGCGGTTGAAATAATGATTGCTTGATTATTCAAATAACAAACTCAATCTCCAACAATGATAGATAAACGGTCATAATAAGACCCCTAAAATTGAATCCCAATACCTTCATTTCGGGGAATATTAGTAGTTCAGTTCGGTCCTCTACCCCCAATTATTATTATAAAAAAAAATTAACTTCATTTCTGGTAGCAACCACCAATAGCATTTTCATCCTCTTCAACCTTAGCAGTCAAATAAGGCTTAGGAAAATTGTTGACATCAAATTTGTACTCCATCCTCATCTTCTCAAAAATACATTTAAACTATTTTTGGAGGATCCGACACACACCCGTCGACATTTTCGAAGAGTCCGAGCAACTAAGTTCAATGCATTATTGACAAATGAGTTATTATTCCATATTCAATTCGCATAAAATAATACATAGATCAGATGGAATTTGAAAGAGATTATGCGGCCCAGGAAGCTTGGAACGATACATGGCAATCTATAATGCTTTCATGATTAGTAAGAATGCGGTTTAAGATAATCTTGAAAAATTGGGTGAAAGAAATAAAGCTAATTAACTGAAACATGCACTAGAAAAATCAGCTCTTATTCAAGTCAGGAACAAATGGCAGGAATGACCGAATGGTTTACCTTCTTTTGACTCCCCATCATGTGTACTTGTACACTCCCCTTGAGCTTGTAATTTGTTATTCCAGATGTTCACTAGTTTCATTTTCATACTTGGCCTGAAGAGAGAGAGATCAGGTCGCGTGAGTTATAAACATATTTGATTCAGAAAAAAATCAGAAAACAAATATGTACAAAATCTTTAGGGATAAGAAGAGTTTATTCCATTAGTAATTAAAAATAAATAAATAAATATGTTTTATATATATATATATATATATATATATATATATCCCATTGTCCATCGATAATGTGAAATTTCTTATCATCCTATTTAACTTGTGCAATTTTTTTAGGATGATTCAGAATATATTTACATATAAATATTATTTATTCAATATAAATTTAGCCAAAAGTATATTATATTTCAAATTCATAGTCACATGAAGACCCTATTTACAAATGTAATTAATACGAGGACATGTGAGAGACTTGGTGAACATATCTGCAAGCTGATCATTTGACTTCACAAATTTTGTAATAATATCTCCTGAGAGTATCTTTTCTCTGACAAAGTGACAGTCAATCTCAATGTGCTTATAGTCCTTTCATGAAACACCGGATTTGATGCGATATAAAGATCCGCTTGATTATCACACACAAGTTCCATCTGATCAATTTTGCCAAATTTTAGTTCTCCCAGTAACTGTTTGAGCCAAACTAACTTACAAGTTGTTGTCGCCATTGCTCGATATTCTGATTCTGCACTAGATCAAGCAACCACATTTTGTTTCTTACTCTTCCACGGCACCTAATTACCTCCAACTAAAACACAATATCCGGATGTTGAACGTCTGTCAAGGGGTGACCCTGCCCAAAACAGCCTGAAAATAGCCGGAACCCTATTTAGGCAATCGAATATGGTTGGAATCAGAAAAAAATTTACAGTCAATCTCGAAACGAAGAGGCGACTCAAATAGAAAAAAATTGTCGAAAAAACAGGCCGGAAAAAAGTCAAACGCGCCGGCGAGTGGGTCTGACAATTCGGCGGCGAAAATCCTAATGGCTGCGCGTGTAGCATTGGATTACGGTAGGGATGACTGGGCTTTGCTCGCCGGGAAATTCCGCAAGTACTGGTGGTGTCAATTTTATGAAAACAGTGACGGAAAATAATAATTANAAGTATAGAAATAAATATAGAAATTCAAGGGTTGTATACCTCAAATTCAAGCACCAAAAAAAGTTGCATGTTTTTTTAAAAAAATATTTGAAGTTAGAACTCTCAAGATTCGAGAGAAAATTCAAACGTATCAGACTTAAAAAATGTTCAACAAATTACTCTCAGTTGTATATGTTCAACAAATTACTCTCAGTTGTATATGTATGAGGTTGTCCCACTAAATAACACGAAACTTCAATTGTGATAGAACGACAAGTACACAATCTTTCTTCACCAACTTAACGTAAAATCCAAGAAAGCCTCTTTGAAAGATTAAGAACTCACTTTTGAAGAAAATCAAACCCCGTAACTTGTGATTTAGAAATCTTTACTACTAACTACTGAGAGGGGGGTAACTTTAACTACTGAGAGGGGGATAACTATAAGTTACCAGATAATAGAAGTGTCTTTTCATTTTATTTGGATTTTCAAGCAACTATTTCCACATAGAAACTAATCCAAGCATGTGTACACGAAATACCAACCAAAGATTTGCTTCTATAATAAAGAGATAAGCTAGAGGAACAGAGTATGTGAGTACTATAATTGATACATGATATAGATCTCTATTCAGGAATAAGTGAGATTACATCTTTTTGCAATTAACAGTAGTACATTTATGAAAAGAAATGTTATTGCAATGTAAACTCCGTAAAAAAACCAATGTATGGAATTGCTACACTAAGCTACTAAAATAGCTACAGATGGCAGTAAATCAGAAAGTATTCCAGCACCTGATTCATGATCCAGTGTGGTTTAATAATGAGGATTCCATAGAGGACATGCTATGTCAACCAACTTCATCCATTTCACTTAAAGTTACAAAAAAAACCAACATCCCCACATAAACCATCTCAAATACATACTCTTATTTCTTGTTGAAGAAAAAAAGAAACTCATATATCATTTAACTACAAGATACCTTGCATCTAGAACAGAAAGATGGAATGACAACACACATTAACACTTCATAATGGATCATAATATTTCGAAACATGCAGCATATATTTAGAGTAAGTCACATTGCAAAAATATTTATAACAAAAGTACTATTTATTTTAATAAATATAAGAAATAACAAGAAAGTGATCCAAATATTAATTGTCATGATTCTTGACAATCTTGAAAAAAGTAAAAACATTTAATACAATGCGAAAAATCAAATTAATTTTCTTTTTTTGGTCAAAGAAGAAATATAGAGCCACCTCCGCCCCTCCCATAACCATCTCTCTGCCTACAATCCCTTCCATAATGCCCTTCTTCCCCACATTTGTAGCAGCCCCCTCCTTCTTTCGCAAGGGAATGTAGCCAGGGAGGCGGTGGAGGAGGAGCGGGATGCTACAAATGCGGACAAGAAGGACATTATACAAGGAAATACAGCCTGGAAGATGGCTATTGCGGCGGCAGATGGCTCTGGAAGATTAATTTTTTCCTCTTTGACCAAAAAAAGAAAGTTAATTCCATTTTTGGCATTATATTAAATGTTTTTTACTTTTTTCAAGATTGTCTTGAATCGTGATAATTTGTATTTGGTTCACTCCCTTGTTATTGTTTATGTTGTCATTGCTTATATTTATTAGGATAAATAGTACTTTTGTTTTGAATATTTTGGCAATATGAGTTACTCTAAATATATAGTAGCTTTGAAATATTATGATCAATTATAAAATGCTAATGTGTGTTGCCATTCTATATCTTGTAGTTAAATGATCTATGAATTTCTTTTTTTCTTCAAGAACAAAGAATAGTTTGTATTTGTGAGTGGCTTATGTGGGGATGCGGTTTTTTTGTAAAAAAGTGAAACTAATGGAAAATTTGGCCAATTAGTATAATACATGAATTCATGAGGGAAGGTAGATTCATTTCAACAGAGAAGAATATAATGATTATGAATGCAATATAGTGATTTAAATATGGAATAAACATAGAAGGAACAACATTATTTCTTGAACCTCAACATTCATCACTAAAAAACACTAATATTTATCTAAAAAACTAAGAAAGGTAAGACCATCGATGTTTCTTTTTTCTTTTTCTAGAAAGAAACTACCAAATCCTTTTAGCTCCAAATGAAAAGCATAGTAACTGTTAGCTTTTAATAGCATCCAAGCTTAAAAACTTCTAAAAAAATTGAATTTAAACAAAAGAAATATACATATATCAACTGTCAATATCATCGAAAATCACCTTGTTCATCTGTTTTATCTTTATACNTTATGTTGTCATTGCTTATATTTATTAGGATAAATAGTACTTTTGTTTTGAATATTTTGGCAATATGAGTTACTCTAAATATATAGTAGCTTTGAAATATTATGATCAATTATAAAATGCTAATGTGTGTTGCCATTCCATATCTTGTAGTTAAATGATCTATGAATTTCTTTTTTTCTTCAAGAACAAAGAATAGTTTGTATTTGTGAGTGGCTTATGTGGGGATGCGGTTTTTTTGTAAAAAAGTGAAACTAATGGAAAATTTGGCCAATTAGTATAATAAATGAATTCATGAGGGAAGGTAGATTCATTTCAACAGAGAAGAATATAATGATTATGAATGCAATATAGTGATTTAAATATGGAATAAACATAGAAGGAACAACATCATTTCTTGAACCTCAACATTCATCACTAAAAAACACTACTATTTATCTAAAAAACTAAGAAAGGTAAGACCATCGATGTTTCATTTTTCTTTTTCTAGAAAGAAACTACCAAATCCTTTTAGCTCCAAATGAAAAGCATAGAAACTGTTAGCTTTTAATAGCATCCAAGCTTAAAAACTTCTAAAAAAATTGAATTTAAACAAAAGAAACATACATATATCAACTGTCAATATCATCGACAATCACCTTGTTCATCTGTTTTATCTTTATACATACATTTCGTAAGTATTACTTCAATTTGAATGAATGAAGTTATATTTTTGGTCTGAACATTAGTAGGAACTTCCAATTACGTTATCAGAATTAGAAAATTACCAATCACCTTTTCAGAATAACCAAATAGTCGAACTCTAAGTTAGAAAAGTCTGTTTTCAAAGTTGTAAACAAATGTCACCTAAGTAGTTTACCTTAACTTGGCGACAAACAGATTCCACATAGAAATAATTTCATAGAGTGGCGTGAAGTACAAACAACTACACATTTGTCTTCATCTTTGAAATAGTTCATGATGTAAGGGGAAATTGAAATGGAAAACAAATACAAGTAATGAATAACAAAAGTTTGTCTAAAGATGACGTTTGAAGGGCAAAAAGGTATAAAAGCAGCATCTTACCGAATCTCATTGGGAGCCTTCGGTTTCATCCCCTCCGGCTCTTGTTGATGTATAATCAAAAAAAAAAAAAGAGGTGTAGAATAAACTAAAGTAAGGCATTAATTGGGGAAGGAGGTAATGTTAAACCGGGGGAGTTAATTCAAAGAATATGTTGAAGAAATATGAGAGCTTGTGACTGTCAATGGACTAACATGTTGAAGAAATTCTTACAGGTCCACATCAGTTGGACTAACGCCCAAAATACACGGAACCACCTGTATTATAAAAAAAACAAATATCATTTTCTTTTGAAACATTTGCAAGAGAATCTTTTTAGATAGTGGAGTATTTCCTAAAACATGAATGATGTCATGAATAGTTTTCCAAATTAAGTTGAAATTTATTCAAGCTTCAAGGCCTTATAAATCAAAGAGAGAGAACCTCTAGCATCGTCTTGTAACTGATGGTATTACAACAAAAAAGCTCTTCCGATAGAAGTCACAATTCGTAATTCTCTTTTTATAATTAACCCAATTAAAACATAAAATGAACATAAAGAGACAATGCGCACAAATGACACTTGAAAGGCTTAAACCCTAAAAGATCCTTCTTGCTTTTTAACATGGACCACAGAACTAATATAAACTCTGATATTGATACCTCAAAATGGAATAACTAGCCAGAGAAGAAGTGTTTGTGCTTTGTTTTCCACATTTAAACGGACATATATCCTTCAGAAAGAGGAATATTTGAAGAGAACAAGCTATAAAGTGTCGTAAAAGGTTTGAGAACTGAGGTGGGCAATCTCTCTCAGCCCTTGTGTATTTATAACTCAACGTAGCTTTATTCCCAATAATTCCTAATCCCAATTCTTATATCCTATTAGTTAAAGTGACTTCCTAAATCCTGTATTAACAACTAGCAAAATGAATGACGTTCCAATCAAATTACTGTTTTCATTATCATAGCATTTCCCTATATTGTATACACTGAGTAGCAGTACTTGCATAAAAACTGTCAATCTATTCCAGCATACAATTTTTCATTAATGTGTGTGGAAGAGAGAAAGAGAGTTGCTGCCACCAAAGGCTAGAGTTAGATTAGTACATGCATTTATTTGTTGAATCTGTTTAGATGCATTGTGCTCCAGATCAGATTCTCCTTCAATATGATGATCGCAAAATAGATATCTGCAGTGCCAAATTATTGTTTGGTAGGTAGAAAGAAGAACAAATTTGTGTATACTCAAACGAGAGCTTTTAGACACTAGGATACGGATGATCTTAGTCGTTCTGCAAAACGCTCTAGGTTGATTTCATGACGATGCTATTCATGTCATGCCTTGGAGGAACCGCTACTCAATGAACCTAACTTAGCAATCTGCTCAAGCAGAGCACCCAAGTTGACAAGAGAAACAGTAGTTGGTCTCCCATTAAGCACACAAACAAAGGAAAATATACTGCAGTCATTAATAATATGGAATTCCTCTCTTAAGCATACCATCAAATGAAGTTCCAAACCAGATATTTCCTGAAATACAATTTTCCACTCATTTTAAACATAATGAAGTCTGCCTCAACTCCTCAACAATGAAAGAACATGCTGAAGGTAACAACGCATCTCCAAGCATAATTGCACCTACGAAAATAAACAATAAATAAATAGAATGGTAACATCACCAATCAATCCATCAATTATGCTGCACCCCAAAATTAGTAGCCGTGTTATATTTATCCTCATTCCTTTGAATCTTTTCCACTCTATCTATATCAGGGTCATTGTTCCAACACAAAAGAAAACAAAGACAAAGGAATAAAGAAAAATATCTCAAAATCATTTTTGGTGCAAGAAATAAGAAACTTTTTGAGTTTTTGTTGGTACGAATTCTGAAATTGTAAGTAAAAAATGTCGGGCATGACAATTCTATTACAAGATCAGATGGGATTTGAAAGAGTTTATGCGGCCCTGTAACGAGACATGGTAATATATAATGCTTTCATGATTAATAAGAATGTAGTTTAAGATAATCTTGAAAAATTGGGTGAAAGAAATGAAGCTAATTAACTGAAACATGCACTAGAAAAATTTCAGCTCTTATTCAGGACAGGAACAAATGGCAGGAATGGCCGAATGGTTTACCTTCTATTGACTCCCCATCGTGTGTACTTGTACACTCTCTTTGAGATTGTAATTTGTTGTTCCAGATGTTAACTATTTTCATTTTCACACTTGGCCTGCAGAGAGAAACATCAGGCCATGTGAGTTACTAACATAATTGATTCCTTATCAGAAAGAGACCTAACCCTTCCAAGAAAGTTGATAACACGACCTAACTTTCGTCATAGAATACACCATCACCACAACTTGGGGTGGAAGAATGATTATATTGATGTGGAAGCTCCGAGCAGATAGCCTCTGCAGAATGCTGCAGTCTCCTTACCTATGTAGTTTCAGCATGATGGAAAAGAACATTAATTAGTTGGCACATTTTCTGCATCATTGATTATTAATACAAACAAGCACTCGAGGACAAATTACCTGGCGTGAGAGGCACATCATGAACAGTCATAATATTTGTTATTTACTGCTGCCATTCTTGAAGACTCATTCGTGGCAAAGAACTTCATGCTTTTGTAAAATGAATGACCTGAATGACTTATTCCGATCTTCTTCCTTATAAGCTCATCTGTTTTACCTCGATTTCCAGCATCAATCCATTTACCCGAGTTCCCATCCACCCTAGAGAAGAGCATAGCTCGAGTGTCAAATAATTTTTAAGGTTTTCTTCACCATGAGAATGTATATGTGACAAATAATCTCCATCATAATAGAATGCAGAAGGACCTGAACTATAAACATCCCAAGCATCAAGTTCCCCTATAATGCTCATATCCTCTTTAGAACAAGCAGAAAATCGAGATTTCTTTTTGCAGCATGTGGGAACAATCCGTGAAGTACTTTTGATCTGACAGAGGAATCTGGACTCAGGATCTTGCTTTTCAGAAGTACTTCCCCACAGAATAATCCGTGAAGATCGAATCTAACTCCTGACAGTGCACTCTCCGGTCAATTTCTTTGGCTGCAGGAACGAAGTTCAAGTGTCACTTTGCAACTCTGGGTCCTGCACCTCTTTTTCCTGATCTCTTAATTCACAGGTATATCTGAAATGTGGAGCAGGGAATGGGATAGCAACAGATGAGGAGGATACTTCAACAACTATATTGTTATCTAGGCTTTCCAAAAGTAGCTCAAGAGAAAAGGAAGTCATAGAACTAACAGGCAGTCTGATTTGTAACTGGAGCTAGCTGAAGCACTGAATTCGTTATCCAGGAAACCATCCTCCGTAGGTAAAACATTAGATGAAAGGGGTGTTCAGAGTTTCTGGATTTCCAGTTCACACCGATTGTGCAATGGAGCAAGAGAGCAATCATTTGAGTATTGACTGACTTGAACTTTGATCTGACAGAGGAATCTGGACTCAGGATCATGCTTTACAGAAGCACTTCCCCACAGAATAATCTGTGAAGATCGAATTGCACTCCTGACAGTGCATTCTCCAATCAATTTCTTGGCTGCAGGAAGGAAGTTCAAGTGTCGCTTTGCAACTCTGGATCCTGCACCTCTTTTTCCTGATATCATAATTCACAGGTATAATATATCTGAAAAATGGTGCAGGGAATGGGATAGCAATAGATGAGAAGGATAATTCAACAACTATATTCTTATCTAGGTTTTCCAAAAGTAGCTTAGGAAAAAAGGAAGTCATAGAACTACACAATGGCATAACACTGAATGTTTTGCACCATCTGATGTATCAATTCTCTTCCACTTACCAAATTTCCACAATTTGTTCTCCCCCATCCTACCTACCTCTTTTAGAGAGTCAGGTGGGGGGCTACATCCAAGAGGGAAGGGAAGGGAATGTGGAATGGACAAAGCCACATGTACAAATAACGTCAAATACAATGAATCCTAAGAGTTGAATAAAAATGTCGAGTGAATTGCTCTCACCGATAAAGCACATCAAAATAGCTTTATCAGATTAACAGAAGCAGTATCAATGGTGCCAACTAGGGATATAAATGCTGCACATATTCTGGCAATTCGATTGCACACACACACACACCTCTTTTTATTTTGCTTTTTTCAGATAATGACTCAAATCACTCCTCTCTTAACCTACATATGGTACACAAAGTAGAAATTATGAGCTGGTGATGATCAGCATTTCTAACAATTAAATAACATGGCACTGAAGTCAATATCTTCCTAATCCAGTTCATAGCAAAGAGTCTACATTATCAGACAAAGTAATCAGTGAAACAAAATTCAGTAATCCTAAAAAGTGCAACAGCTCTAAAGTTTGATCTAGTCATGGTCTGCAGTCGAAAACTAAGAAGAACTAAACGTCATCTTCTGTTTACATGTGCTCCCACTTCCTCAACTCATTAAAGAAAAATATGAAAATTTTGTCACTTCCTCAGAGCCTATTCTCGCTTTTCCTTAATCGTCCCATTCTAATTAATAATTTCTTGTATTTATTAGAACTGTTGTCTGTTATAACGTTAAAGCAGCTTTAAAGTATTCAAATGAAGCAGTATTTTTAATTCTCAAAAAGAAGTGTTCAAATGAAGCAAGTTCCTCTAGGATCCATGTCATTAATATATCTCTCTCTTTTATTACTTCAAAGAAGAGAAAAGATATCAACTCAGTAACTCTTAACTGAAGGAGGTAAGTTGATATTTTTGAAACGAAGGATGCATAAAATAGTATCCTCGAAATTTCTTGAGTCCCTACAATACTACCAAACATCAACAGTTTTAGCATATTTAATAGGTCAAATTGAGCACCAGGAAAGTGATGTACATGAAGATCTTAAAATAAAAGCAGAAACAAAATGTAAGCATATTTTGTGTTGTGTACAGCCATACCAGTTCTCCCAATTACAAGTAAAACCACAAAAAAAAAAATAAAGAACATCTGTAAAAAGATATTAATGTACACAAACCATCAACCAGCCTATCAGTTGAGTAATGCATGTAATCCTATAGACTAAACAACCATTCCAAGTTATGAACATCATAGTTGTCACGCAAAATAAATTATGTACAGCAGCATCATTAAAAAAAAAGAGATGATGTATGTCCAACATTTTGCAAAAATGTTACCATATCTTTCTCCCATCAGCATGAGACACCAGATCGTTCAAAAGAAGTGATAAAGTAAAATACAAATTGAGTAGAACTTTCTGCACATCAAAATGCATTAAATCGATGTCAAAGAAACTTAACTTACCATTGTCATCCATCTATATATAGCAGGTACACCGGGTGGAAAGTTGAAACTGGGTTAAAGTTCAAACCAGGAGTACACCAGTTATAAGCATAAGAAAATAGAAAGGACAGTCCTCTAAGGAAGTAAATCTCATTGAAAAAAGAACTAAGGGTTGTGTATAAAGAAAATTATGATATACCAAAAAGGAGCATCTGAGAATATCAATTTTCATATAAAACATATGCTCTCATCGTGCAAAGTAGCAAAGAAAGTAACATAAGAATTCAATGAAGAGCCTCCTCTCTGGTCACTGCCTATTTTGCAAGCAACACACAAATTTGCAGGTGCAACTATAGTGTAAAGGATTAAAACTGCATGAAAGCACAACTTTCATCGTTACTCACATAACTATGATGTTCTTAGCAGCAGCCCACCTCTACAGATCCTCAAAACATTAACAAAATCAGAAAACACGAACCATATAATTCACCATTCTCTTACCTGGCACAATTTTCCATTTTTAAGAAACAATCAAAGTCGAAAGGTCTACAGGCCATGTAAAGGAAATTGGTCACTGAGGGCATTAACGGAAGTTTGCGAATTGAGTGTCTTCATTCAAAAATACTTAACTTCTTATAATTAAACTAGAATTGTGCGAGTGGGGCTTCAAGAACAACTCCACAACTTTTCATTCAATACCTTTGAAGGGGTAAATTAGTACATCTTGGTGGCACCAGCATCGAGTCTGTTTTAAGACTCCTCAACAACCTGGTAAAATCATTCAAGAAAACCCGTACAGAAATTTGAGTCTGTTTTAAAGCAACTCGTCAATAACCCAGGTGAAATCATTAAGGAAACCCCTGACAGAAATTCAAGTCTGTTTTATAAGAACTAGTCAATAATACTTGTGCAATAATCCAAGAAAACCCCATTGACAGAAATAGTCTCGGGCATTCATCCCCTCTCTCCTTAAAGAAGTGAAAACAAATTCTTGATTTTTTAAGAAAGAAAAGATTTCTTGAATTTCTTAAAGAAAAGAATGATTTCTTTAAACATGGATAAGAAAATCTTACTTTGTACCATCGAGTTACCAGATTTTTCAAGAATTCTAAGATGATGGGAAGCTGACGGCGGGAAAATTGATTCGGTTTTAGGGGTTTTCATCCGGTTGCGTATGAAGTTCCGGTCCTGCGACGGTGGTGAGTACTATACTCCGGTAGGTTCCGCTTCTGCGACGGTGGCGAGTTCTATACTCCGGTAGCTTCCGGTTCTGCGACGGTGGTGAGTATAGCGTATGAAGAAGTTCTGCAGTGGGCAGTGAGCTCTTATTTATAGCATTTGAACACGCGGAGAAAAATAAACGCGTTAATAATAATATTTTTATTTTATTTTATTTAGCAGTTGTTTATTTATTTTTCAAAATTTTTAATCAAAAAATTCTATTTCATTGATTATAACAATAACATTATAATATGAAAATTGATATCACATACTAACTTAAATTATTTAAATTTCGAGTTTGTCCAGTGGTAGTAAGCCTATTTTATCTAAAACTTAGGGTATATTTGGAAGGACATATTGGTAATTAGATTTGGTGTAATTATATTGTCTTATCTTATTTGAAAGGACATTTAATTACTTGGTCAGCGGTAATTGGTGTAATTGACAAGGTGTGATTATACTCTATAATTCAACTGGAGAAACGGTGAATTACTAATATTACATAGTGTAATTACCACGTGATTACTTTTTAATTTTTTTTATTTCTATTTTTATTTTAATTTTCCTTGCTTCTTTCTTTTAAATTCTTTTTTTATTTTTATTATTCTAAAAATTTGTAAAAGTTTATTTATTATTTTATATTATTATATTTCGTTTTTTTCTCATTTTCAACTTTACTTTACGTGTATTTACGTAATTTTTTTCATATTATCTATTTCTTTCTGTCATGCTTATTTTCTCATTAGCATGATTTTATTGGTATTTTAATTTTTAAATTAAAATAGAATTTATAGACTTAAGTTTTCTTCATTAAGAAAAAATAAAAATAAATCATATTTATTGCTATGTTGAAATTTGTTATAAGAGTATTATGTTGAAAATTTTGTTTTGAATTTATAACTTATGTTATATTTCCAGTTTCATTTGCTTAGGAGATATTGAATTTACACTACACGGCATTTTTTAATTAAACTTGATAGATTCTATTTTTGTTAAATATTTAATAATTTATGATATTTTATTTATACATTATTCTTTTTATCAAACATGCATTTCACGATGTTCACGAAAACATCATAATTTTAGTTGTTACGATCAATTCAATTGAAAGATATTAATTTTAAAAATATAAAATCAATTATTTTTTTCATAATATTAGTTACAAAAAATATGTTTACTAATTAATATATTTTCAAAAAAAGAATACATATCTTAACTATTTAATTTAATGTCATTTATAAAGTTTCTTATTTGTCTAGTATAAATTTAAAATAATTAATTCTTATTTTAAAATTTATTATAATTTTGTGATTGCAATTATGCATTTAATCATTTCTAATGAAATATATTTATAATATTAATTTTTTGATATAAAATTTAGCTTTTTATAAATTAATTTTTCTATATATGACTTTTGAAAAAAATTAAATTTGTGTTAATGTACTATATATTAGTCATATAAACTACAATTTACCTTCACAAAATTAAAAATGCAAACATATAATTTTTTTAAAAATAATACAATTGAGAATATGCGTGATCTTAATGCATCAATTCAAGATGTATCGAAAGGTCCAACACCGACTGTAGAAATGACAATAGATGAAATTATCAATTTCAATAATTTTTAGTTCGATATAAAAAAAATAAAGGACAAAAGGCTCATTTTGAACTACGTAATGCATTAATAAAACATTTATGGAAGCATCGTAGTGAATATTTATGTATAATTTAAAATAAAATTGCCAATTATATAATGTTTATCTAATTGTATTTCATTAATGATTTCACTTTTATCTGTATTATCACATCATAGAATCGAGAGATGTCATTAGTGTATAAAGCACGCGCCTTTTCCCAAACTGTATAACACGTTTGGAATGGGCGAAACAAGGGCATCAATTTGGAATCAATCGAACGCCATAGGAGACTACATAATTGAACATCTACTTTCTCACAATATGCTTTGACTTTTGCATCTTCCTCACTAGTCTTTGCCATTACATCTATCATATAAGACTTGTTCGTTAAGTGATCGTGCACACCTTGACTTTTGCACCACAATCCAACTGACGAAGCCCAAGATAAATAGTTTGAACTTCCCAATAGAAGTTCTGAAGTGATTATATGGCTAGAATTTCCAATCCTTATATTTTTAGAACCAAAAACATCACATCCAAAAGACACTATGCTTAATTTGTCTCGAGAACAACAAAAAAATCTTGATTATTGAGATCTGATCGTCGGAAAATTCAAATCTCGAAAAAAATTGCCGGAAACAGCTTGAAAATAACCGAAACCCTAAATCGGCAATCGAATCTGGTTGGAATTAGAAAAAAAAATTACAGTCAGCCTCGAAATAAAGAGGCGACTCAGATAGAAAAAAATTTATCGAAAAAAGTCACACGCGCTGGCGAGTGGTCTGACAGTTTGCCGGCGAAAATCCTATCGGCTGCGCGTGTAGCACTGGATTACGGTAGGGATGACTGGGCTTTGCTCGCCGGAAAATTCCGCAGGTAGTGGTGGTGTCAATTTTATGAAAACAGTGACGGAAAATAATAATTATCCAGACAACAACTAGGTTACCGGAAAATATTAATTTTTTAAATTTTTTTTCTCAGAATTGCTCTGATACCATATGAGAAATATTGGAGAAAATATCATTGAATTGCGTATCTAAATTGTTACATGAAGACCCTATTTATAGACACTACATTGAAAACCTTTTCCAACAAGAATTCCTATTCTTAACAAAAATGTACATATCTATAATGACCATATTCTCATTTAACTTCCAAAATATTAATATTGTTTTATTTAACTTAAACTAGAAAAATAGCTTTCACTTGGTGTAGCAAGAAACAAATTAATTATCTTTTGCATACGTTTTAAATGTAAGTATATATGTTTTAATCATCATCCCAAATACATCACAAAGTAGATATAAATACAACCAATCAAACAAATGTCGAATATGCTATTATGTTGACTTTCTCAAAAAAAAAATGTAGAATATGCTATTATATAATAATGAAATGATATAAAATATGTTGTAAAAAACATAATGACGAAATGACACAATGAGATGTATTAATACATAAACTAGACCTCTATAAAAGATAGGAAAAGTTGGAGAGATGAAAATATTAGCCCTTTAAAAAAGAGAGATTGAAATCTCCAGAACTTTGGTTGTTTCATACAATTTCTAATCATAAATTACCAGTTCAATTAATTATCACTGAGATTGGAGGCTCTTCTTCCATGAATTCTAAGACATGTCCCTAGATTGGATATAATAAAAGATTTTAGAGTTTATATGCAAACCACCAAAAAAGAGATGCATATAAGATCCTGCACAGTAAAATCAAATTGACACCAAACACAATATCATCTATAAGCATTAGAAAGTATAGAAATAAATATAGAAATTCAAGGGTTGTATACCTCAAATTCAAGCACCAAAAAAAGTCTGCATGTTTTTTTTAAAAAAATACTTGAAGTTAGAACTCTCAAGATTCGAGAGAAAATTCAAACATATCAGACTTAAAAAATGTTCAACAAAATTACTCTCATTTGTATATGTATGAGTTTAGACAAGAGGTTGTCCCACTAAATAACACGACCCTTCAATTGTGATAGAACGACAAGTACACAATCTTTCTTCACCAACTTAACGTAAAATGCAAGAAAGCCTCTTTGAAATATTAAGAACTCACTTTTGAAGAAAATCAAACCCTGTGACTTATGAGTTAGAAATCTTGACTACTAACTACTGAGAGGGGGATAACTATTAGTTACCAGATAATAGAAGTATCTTTTCATTTTATTTGGATTTTCAAGCAACTATTTCCACATAGAAATAATCCAAGCATGTGTACACGAAATACCAACCAAAGATTTGCTTCTATAATAAAGAGATAAGCTAGAGGAACAGAGTATGTGAGTACTATAATTGATACATGATACAAATCTCTATTCTGGAATAAGTGAGATTACATCTTTTTGCAATTAACAATAGTACATTTATGAAAAGAAATGTTATTGCAATGTAAACTCCGTAGAAAAACCAATGTACGGAATTGCTACACTAAGCTACTAAAATAGCTACAGATGGCAGTAAATCANTGCAAGAAAGCCTCTTTGAAATATTAAGAACTCACTTTTGAAGAAAATCAAACCCTGTGACTTGTGAGTTAGAAATCTTGACTACTAACTACTGAGAGGTGGATAACTATAAGTTACCAGATAATATAAGTATCTTTTCATTTTATTTGGATTTTCAAGCAACTATTTCCACATAGAAACTAATCCAAGCATGTGTACACGAAATACCAACCAAAGATTTGCTTCTATAATAAAGAGATAAGCTAGAGGAACAGAGTATGTGAGTACTATAATTGATACATGATACAAATCTCTATTCAGGAATAAGTGAGATTACATCTTTTTGCAATTAACAGTAGTACATTTATGAAAAGAAATGTTATTGCAATGTAAACTCCGTAAAAAAACCAATGTACGGAATTGCTACACTAAGCTACTAAAATAGCTACAGATGGCAGTAAATCAGAAAGTATTCCAGCACCTGATTCATGATCCAGTGTGGTTTCCGCTCCTTCCATTAGATGTTAGAGAATGCTGAGGATTCCAACAGGACATGCTATGTCAACCAACTTCATCCATTTCACTTAAAGTTACAAAAAAAACCAACATTCCCACATAAACCATCTCAAATACATACTCTTATTTCTTGTTGAAGAAAAAAAGAAACTCATATATCATTTAACTACAAGATACCTTGCATCTAGAACAGAAAGATGGAATGACAACACACATTAACACTTCATAATTGATCATAATATTTCAAAGCATGCAGCATACATTTAGAGTAAGTCACATTGCAAAAATATTTATAACAAAAGTACTATTTATTTTAAGAAATATAAGAAATAACAAGAGAGTGATCCAAATATTAACTGTCATGATTCTTGACAATCTTGAAAAAAGTAAAAACATTTAATACAACGCGAAAAATCAAATTAATTTTCCTTTTTTTGGTCAAAGAAGAAATATAGAGCCACCTCCGCCCCTCCCATAGCCATCTCTCTGCCTACAATCCCTTCCATAATGCCCTTCTTCCCCACATTTGTAGCAACCCCCTCCTTCTTTCGCAAGGGAATGTAGCCAGGGAGGCGGTGGAGGAGGAGCGGGATGCTACAAATGCGGACAAGAAGGACATTATACAAGGGAATACAGCCAGGAAGATGGCTATTGCGGCTGCAGGTGGCTCTGGAAGATTAATTTTTTCCTCTTTGACCAAAAAAAAAAAGTTAATTCCATTTTTGGCATCATATTAAATGTTTTACTTTTTTCAAGATTGTCTTGAATCGTGATAATTAGTATTTGGTTCACTCCCTTGTTATTGTTTATGTTGTAATTGCTTATATTTATTAGGATATATAGTACTTTTGTTTTGAATATTTTGACAATATGAGTTACTCTAAATATATAGTAGCTTTGAAATATTATGATCAATTATATAATGCTAATGTGTGTTGCCATTCCATATCTTGTAGTTAAATGATCTATGAATTTCTTTTTTTCTTCAAGAACAAAGAATAGTTTGTATTTGTGAGTGGCTTATGTGGGGATGCGGTTTTTTTATAAAAAAGTGAAACTAATGGAAAATTTGGCCAATTAGTAAAATACATGAATTCATGAGGGAAGGTAGATTCATTTCAACAGAAAAGAATACAATGATTATGAATGCAATATAGTGATTTAAATATGGAATAAACATAGAAGGAACAACATTATTTCTTGAACCTCAACATTCATCACTAAAAAACACTAATATTTATCTAAAAAACTAAGAAAGGTAAGACCATCGGTGTTTCTTTTTTCTTTTTCTAGAAAGAAACTACCAAATCCTTTTAGCTCCCAATGAAAAGCATAGTAACTGTTAGCTTTTAATAGCATCCAAGCTTAAAAACTTCTAAAAAAATTGAATTTAATCAAAAGAAACATACATATATCAACTGTCAATATCATCGACAATCACCTTGTTCATCTGTTTTATCTTTATACATACATTTTGTAAGTATTACTTCAATTTGAATGAATTAAGTTATATTTTTGGTCTGAACATTAGTAGGAACTTCCAATTACGTTATCAGAATTAGAAAATAGAAAAGTAATGTACCAATCACCTTTTCAGAATAACCAAATAGTCGAACTCTTCAAAGATGTAAATAAATGTCACCTAAGTAGTTTACCTTAACTTGGCGACAAACAGATTCCACATAGAAATAATTTCATAGAGTGGCGTGAAGTACAAACAACTACACATTTGTCTTCATCTTTGAAATAGTTGATGATGTAAGGGGAAATTGAAATGGAAAACAAATACAAGTAATGAATAACAAAAGTTTGTCTAAAGATGACGTTTGAAGGGCAAAAAGGTATAAAAGCAGCATCTTACCGAATCTCATTGGGAGCCTTCGGCTTCTTCGGTTCTTGTTGATGTATAATCATCAAAAAAAAAAATAAGAGGTGTAGAATAAACTAAAGGAAGGCATTAATTGGGGAAGGAGGTAATGTTGGAGTTAATTCAAAGAACATGACACAACGTTTAAGCAAGAAAGACTAATTAAATAAAGGAGTGAAATATGAGAGCTTGTGAGTGTCAATGGACTAACCTGTTGAAGTAATTCTTACAGGTCCACATCAGTTGAACTAACGCCTAAAATACACGGAACCACATGTATTATAAAAAAAACAAATATCATTTTCTTTTAAAACATTTGCAAGAGAATCTTTTTAGTTTTTAGATAGTGGAGTATTTCCTAAAACATGAACGATGTCATGAATAGTTTTCCAAATTAAGTTGGAATTTATTCAAGCTTCAAGGCCTTATAACTCAAAGAGAGAGAACCTCTAGCATCGTCTTGTAACTGATGGTACTACAACAAAAAAGCTCTTCCGATAGAAGTCACAATTTGTAATTCACTTTTTATAATTAACCCAATTAAAACATAAAATGGACATAAAGAGACAATGCGCACAAATGACATTTGAAAGGCTTAAATCCTAAAAGATCCTTCTTGCTTTTTAACGTGGACCACAGAACTAATATAAACTCTGGTATTGATACCGCAAAATGGAATAATTAGCCAGAGAAGAAGTGTTTGTCATGCTTTGTTTTCCACATTTATACAGAAATATATCCTTCTAAAAGAGGAATATTTATAACTCAGTGTAGCTTTATTCCCAATAATTCCTAATCCCAATTCTTATTTCCTATTAGTTAAAGTGACTTCCTAAATGCTGTATTAACAACTAGCAAAATGCATGATGTTCCAATCAAATTACTGTTTTCATTATCATAGCATTTCCCTATATTCGATACACTGAGTAGCAGTACTTGCATAAAAACTGTCAATCTATTCCAGCATCCAATTTTTCATTTATGTGTGAAGAAGAGAGAAAGAGAGTTGCTGCCACCAAAGGCTAGAGTTAGATTAGTACATGCATTTATTTGTTGAATCTGTTTAGATGCATTGTGCTCCAGATCAGATTCTCCTTCAATACGATGATCGCAAAATAGATATCTGCAGTGCCAAATTATTGTTTGGTAGGCAAAAAGAAGAAACAAATTTATGTATACTCACACGAGAGCTTTTAGACACTAGGATACGGATGATCTTAGTTGTTCTGCAAAACGCTCTAGGTTGATTTCATGATGATGCTATTCATGCCATGCCTTGGAGGAACCCCTACTCAATGAACCTAACTTAGCAATCTGCTCAAGCAGAGAACCCAAGTTGACAAGAGAAACAGTAGTTGGTCTCCCATTAAGCACACAAACAAAGGAAAAGATACTGCAGTCATTAATAATATGGAATTCCTCTCTTAAGCATACCATCAAATGAAGTTCCAAACCAGATATTTCCTGAAATGCAATTTTCCACTAACTTAAAACATAATGAAGTCTGCCTTAACTCCTCAACAATGAAAGAACATGCTGAAGGTAACAACGCATCTCCAAGCATAATTGCACCTACGAAAATAAACAATAAATAAATAGAATGGTAACATCACTAATCAATCCATCAATTATGCTGCTCCCCAAAATTAGTAGCCGTGTTATATTTATCCTCATTCCTTTGAATCTTTTCCACTCCATCCATATCAGGGTCATTGTTCCAGCAGAAATGAAAACAAAGACAAAGGAATAAAGAAAAATATCTCAAAATCATTTTTGGTGCAGCTTCTGAAATTTTGTCCGAGAAATAAGAAACTTTTTGTGTTTTTGTTGGTGCGAATTCTGAAATTGTAAGTAAAAAATGTCAGGCATGACAATTCTATTACAAGATCAGATGGAATTTGAAAGAGTTTATGCGGCCCAGGAAGCATGTAACGAGACATGGTAATCTATAATGCTTTCATGATTAATAAGAATGTAGTTTAAGATAATCTTGAAAAATTGGGTGAAAGAAATGAAGCTAATTAACTGAAACATGCACTAGAAAAATTTCAGCTCTTATTTAGGACAGGAACAAATGGCAGGAATGGCCTAATGGTTTACCTTCTATTGACTCCCCATCGTGTGTACTTGTACACTCTCCTTGAGCTTGTAATTTGTTGTTCCAGATGTTAACTAGTTTCATTTTCACACTTGGCCTGCAGAGAGAAACATCAGGCCGTGTGAGTTACTAACATAATTGATTCCTTATCAGAAAGAGACCTAACCCTTCCAAGAAAGTTGATAACACGACCTAACTTTCATCATAGAATACACCACCACCACGACTTGGGGTGGAAGATTGATTATATTGATGTGGAAGCTCCGAGCAGATAGCCTCTGCAGACTGCTGCAGTCTCCTTACCTATGTAGTTTCAGCACGACGGAGAAGAACATTAATTAGTTGGGCATATTTTCTGCATCATTGATTATTAATACAAACAAGCACTCAAGGACAAATTACCTGGCATGAGCGGCACATCATGAACAGTCATAATATTTGTTATTTACTGCTGCCATTCTTGAAGACTCATTCGTGGCAAAGAACTTCATGCTTTTGTAAAATGAATGACTTATTCTGATCTTCTTCCTTATAAGCTCATCTGTTTTACCTCGATTTCCAGCATCAATCCATTTACCCGAGTTCCCATCCACCCTAGAGAAGAGCATAGCTCGAGTGTCAAATAATTTTTAAGGTTTTCTTCACCATGAGAATGTATATGTGACAAATCATCTCCATCATAATAGAATGCAGAAGGACCTGAACTATAAACATCCCAAGCATCAAGTTCCCCTATAATGCTCATATCCTCTTTAGAACAAGCGTAAAATCGAGATTTCTTTTTGCAGCATGTGGGAACAAGCAGTCGTCTTATGGCAGGAACCAAGAAATTATGTGCCATGTTTCCACAAGTATACGTGATACAACGTTCATGTTCAACAGAAGTTCCGATCCCATTTTCAGCAATGTAAGGATTAACATGTTGAAACCTGGTCGTGAGCAAAGAATCTGATGGCAGAGGAGACACAGTTCTGGACTAAAATATGGCAGGACGGAATCATACATTTCAGCAGTCTGTTCAAAGAAGTCCATCCAATGATCGTATTCTTCTAGAATGTCCTTGGTTAATGCAGACTTTTCTGAAACTATTTTGACCTCTGCAATGCCTTGCTTTGAGTTCTGTACCAGGAGAACTTCTCAAATATATTTCCTTGCCTCCAGGAGACCTATGATTTAAGACCTGATTAGCATCCTCAGCTACTTCAAATTCAACACTATAATCATATTCAAGGCGATTCTGTTTAGTTCTGTATTTACGTTTTCCAAACTTAATATCTTCATCACTATCAAAAGATGTTTCATCATGTATCAGGTTTCTTTGCAAAGAACCGCTCAGCATAAATGGTTTCCTTTTCTCATGCATCACATTTGAGCTGTTATAAAGTTCAAGAGCCTCCTTAAATGAGGCATTCTCTGCTGATCTGCCAGCTACAACTGTTCAAGATTCCTCTCATCCAGAACCTAACAGGCAGTCTGATTTGTAACTGGAGCTAGCTGACGCACTGAATTCTTTATCCAGGAAACCATCCTCCGTAGGTAAAACATTAGATGAAAGGGGTGTGCAGAGTTTCTGGATTTCCAGTTCACACCGATTGTGCAATGGAGCAAGAGAGCAATCATTTGAGTATTGACTGACTTGAACTTTGATCTGACAGAGGAATCTGGACTCGGGATCATGCTTTACAGAAGCACTTCCCCACAGAATAATCTGTGAAGATCGATTTGCACTCCTGACAGTGCATTCTCCAGTCAATTTCTTGGCTGCAGGAAGGAAGTTCAAGTGTCGCTTTGCAACTCTGGATCCTGCACCTCTTTTTCCTGATATCATAATTCACAGGTATAATATATCTGAAAAATGGTGCAGGGAATGGGATAGCAATAGATGAGAAGGATACTTCAACAACTATATTCTTATCTAGGTTTTCCAAAAGTAGCTTACGAAAAAAGAAAGTCATAGAACTACACAATGGCATAACACTGAATGTTTTGCACCATCTGATGTATTAACTCTCTTCCACTTACCAAATTTCCACAATTTTTTCTCCCCCACCCTACCTCCCTCTTTTAGAGAGTCGGGTGGGGGCTACATCCAAGAGGGAAGGGAAGGGAATGAGGAATGGACAAAGCCACATGTACAAATAATGTCAAATACAATGAATCCTAAGAGTTGAATAAAAATGTCGAGTGAATTGCTCTCCCCGATAAAGCACATCAAAATAGCTTTATCAGATTAACAGAAGCAGTATCAATGGTGCCAACTAGGGATATAAATGCTGCACATATTCTGGCAATTCGATTGCACACACACTCACACCCCCCCCCCCACACCTCTTTTTATTTTGCTTTTTTCAGATAATAACTCAAATCACTCCTCTCTTAACCTACATATGGTACACAAAGTAGAAATTATGAGCTGGTGATGACCAGCATTTCTATCAATTAAATAACATGGCACTGAAGTCAATATCTTCCTAATCCAGTTCATAGCAAAGAGTCTACATTATCAGACAAAGTAATCAGTGAAACAAAATCCAGTAATCCTAAAAAGTGCAACAGCTCTAAAGTTTGATCTAGTCATGGTCTGCAGTCGAAAACTTAGAAGAACTAAACGTCATCTTCTGATTACATGTGCTCCCACTTCCTCAACTCATTAAAGAAAAATATGAAAATTTTGTCACTTCCTCAGAGCCTATTCTCACTTTTCCTTAATCGACCCATTCTATTTAATAATTTCTTGTATTTATTAGAACTGTTGTCTGTTATAACGCTAAAGCAGCTTTAAAGTATTCAAATGAAGCAGTATATTTAATTCTCAAAAAGAAGTGTTCAAATGAAGCAGTATTTTTAATTCTCAAAAAGAAGTGTTCAAATGAAGCAAGTTCCTCTAGGATCCATGTCATTAATATATATCTCTCTTATATAACTTCAAAGAAGAGAAAAGATATCAACTCAGTAGCTCTTAACTGAAGGAGGTAAGTTGATACTTTTGAAACGAAGGATGCATAAAATAGTATCCTCGAAATTTCTTGAGTCCCTACAGTACTACCAAACATCAACAATTTTAGCATATTTAATAGGTCAAATTAAGCACCAAGAAAGTGATGTACATGGAGATCTTATAATAAAAGCAGAAACAAAATGTAAGCATCAATATTTTGTGTTGTGTACAGCCATACCAGTTCTCCCAATTACAAGTAAAACCACAAAACAATAAATAAAAGAACATCTGTAAAAAGATACTAATGTACACAAACCATATGTAATGCATGTAATCCTATAGACTAAACAATCATTCCAAGTTATGAACATCATAGTTGTCACGCAAAATAAATTATGTACAGCAGCATCATTAAAAAAAAGAGATGATGTGAGTCCAACATTTTGCAAAAACGTTACCATATCTTTCTCCCATCAGCGTGAGACACCAGATCGTTCAAAAGAAGTGATATAGTAAAATACAAATTGAGTAGAACTTTCTGCNACCAAGGCGTATGATGAAGATCGACCTGAGAAAGGCATATGACATGGTTAGCTGGGAGTTTGTTACAGAAGCACTAGAGGTGTATGGTTTTCGTAGTTCATTTATTCAAATGGTTATGGTGTGTATGTCCTCTACAAAGCTCACTGTAAGGATAAATAGAGAAGGTCATGGCTACTTTGAAGGATAAAGAGGATTGAGGCAAGAAGATCCAGTCTCTCCTCTTTTGTTTGTTTTGGTTATGGAATATCTCACTCGGATACTTAGCAAGATGAGTGAACTTCCCGAATTCAAATTCCATCCCATGTGTAAGGAGCAAAGGGTGACTCACTTAATATTTTCGGATGACCTGATGATATTCTGCAAAGGGGATATAAGGTCCATTCAAAGAGTCAGGAAAGCTTTGGAGCACTTTAGTGATACCACTAGATTAGTGCTAATGTGGAGAAATCCAATATCTTTCTAGCTGGGATTATTGATGAGTTAAAGGAGGAGATACTGGACATGACGGGATTCTCTTTAGGTACTCTACCTATTAGGTATCTTGGGCTTCCATTATCCTCAAAGAAATGGGGTAAGATGGAGTGTCACCAAATTGTGGAGAAGATTACTGAGAGGGTAAATAATGCTTATGCTAGGAAGCTCTCTTGTGCAGGAAGATTACGAATAGTTAATGCTGTCTTCTTTTCAATACTTAACTTTCAGGGTGGAGTCTTCATTTTACCTCAAACTGTGCTCAAGGCCGTGGATAGAAAATGCAAAGATTTTATATGGGGAAGTAGTACTGATCAGAGAAAGGCACATTTGGTTGCCTGGGACAAGGTGTGCCTCCCAACGAAATTTGGAGGACTAAATGTTAAAGGGTACAGAAATTGGAATGAAGCTTCAGTTGGGAAGTTATTATGGCAGGTTTCAGAGAAGCAAGACATTCTCGTGGTAAAATGGGTACATGGAGTGTATTTAAAGCAACATGGAAATATTTGGAATCACATACCACCGACAGATTGTAGCTGGTACTGGAGAAAGTTGACCTCTCTGATAACTAAGATGACAGATTGGTACCAAAATGACAAATACAAGTTGACAAAATGTGGCACTTATTCAGTCACAAGGAGCTAATGCACTGATAGGGGCTCAAACCAGGCTTTGGCTTAAGGAGCTAATGCACTGATAGGGGCTCAAACCAGGCTTTGGGAAGCCAATCTTATATGGACAAAAATTATGCAGCCGAAACATAGATTTATTGTTTGGTTAGCAGCAAACCAGAACAGACTGCTCACCAAGTCTAGAATGATGAGATTGAACATTCATGTGAAGGATGCAAAGTGTTGTCTCTGTTTGGCAGGCATGATAGAAACTCCTCAACACCTATTCTCCAAATGTCAATGGATTACTGCAGTTTGACATGGTCTGGCAAACTGGACAGAGGTCCAAATGATTCAGAAGGATGCCCAAAGCCTGAAATGGCTGAAACGAAGGAAATGAAAGCAAATACAAAAGGAAGTTTTGGCGGCAGTATGAGGGGCAATGATCTATCACACATGGAAAGCTAGGAATTGGAAGATTTTTCGAAGCATAGATGTGAGTACAAGTTGTGCAATTGTACAAATACAGAAAGAAGCGAGCTCGAATACCACTCTACAGAACACAAGGGGAGCCGCGTGGTGTCAGAATCTGCTGAGAAGATTAACTAGAGAGTAAATAGTTTAGATCAACTGAATAAATTTGTTTGTATTTGGCAATAGCTTATGTTTTTTTTTCCTGGAACAGTTTTGTTTGAGACCTGGATAGTCCTAAACCTCTTCTTAGAGGTGGTTGGGACCAGAGGTGCTCTTTAGGTTGTAAATTTGAAGTTTTCATGTTGGAGTAATGGTAGTAGTTCACAGTTATTACCCAAAAAAAAGAAGAAATGAAGCTAATTAACTGAAACATGCACTAGAAAAATTCAGCTCTTATTCAGGTCAGGAAATGGCGGGAATAGTTTACCTTCTTTTGAATCCCCATTGAGTGTACTTGTACACTCCCCTTTGAGCTTGTAATTTGTTATTCCAGATGTTAACTAGTTTCATTTTCATACTTGGCCTGAAGAAAGAGACATCAGGTTATGTGAGTTACTAACTTATTTGATGGAGAGAATATCAGAAAGATACCTTACCCTTCCAACAAAGCTGATAACATGACCTACCTTTCATCAGACAATACACAGTCACCACAACTTAGGGTGAAGATTGATTACATAGATGTGGAAGCTCCGAGAAGATAGCTTCTGCAGAATGCTGCAGTCTCCTTGTCGCTGTAGTTTCTGCACGATAGAGAAGAACATTAATTAGTTGCCCACATTTTCTGTCATCATTGATTACTAATACAAACAAGCACTCAATGACAAACTACCTGGCATAAGTGGCACATCACGAACAGTCACAATATTTGTTATTTACTGCTGCTTTTCTTGAAGACTCATTTGTGGCAAAAAACTTCTCCATGCTTTGGTAAAATGGATGAGCTGAATGACTTCTTCTGATCCTCTTCATCCTATAAGCTCATCTGTTTTACCTTGATTTCCCGTATCAATCCATTTACCCGAGTTCCATCCACCCTAGAGGAGAGCATAGCTCGTGGTGTCAAATAATTATTAAGGTTATCTTCACCAAGAGAATGTAAAAGTGACAAATCATCACCTTCATAATAGATTTCAGAAGGACCTGACCTGAACTATAAACATCCCACGCATCAAGTGCCCCTATACTGCCCCATATCCTCTTTAGAACAAGCATACAAATCAAGATCAAATTTTGCAGGATTTGGGAACAAGCAGTCGTCTTTTCTCATATTATTTATGGCAGGAACAAAGAAAAATATGTTCCATGTTTCTAAAAATATACGTGAGACCAACTTCATGTTCAACAGAAGTTACAATCCCATTTTCAGCAATGTAAGGATTAACATCTCGAAACCAGGTCCCGATATCTGGTGACAGAAGAGACGCGGTTCTGGACTAAAATATGGCAGGACGGAATCATACATTTCAGCAGTCTGTTCAAAGAAGTCCATCCGATGATCGTATTCTTCTAGAATGTCCTTGGTTAATGCAGACTTTTCTGAATCTATTTTGACCTCTGCAATGCCTTGCTCTTAGTTTTGCCCCAGCAAAACTTCTCAAATTATATTTCCTTACCTCACAGAGACCTATGATTTAAGACCTGATTAACATCCTCAGCTACTTCAAATTCAACACTAAAATCATATTATAGGTGATTTTGTTTTGTTCTGTATTTACTCTTTTCAAACTTAATATCTTCATAACTATCAAAAGATGATCCATCATGTATCAGGCTTCTGCACAAAGAACCGCTCCGCATAAATGGTTTCCTTCTCTCATGCATCACATTTGAACTGTTATCAAGTACAAGAGATTCCTTAAATGAGACATTCTCTGTTGATCTGCCAGCTACAATTGTTAAAAATTCCTCCCATCTGGAAATTAACAGGCAGTCTGATCTACAACTGGAGCTAGCTACCTGAAGCACTGAATTTATTATCCAGGAAATCAACCTCCTTAGGAAAAACATTAGATGAATGGGGGTGCGCAGCGTTTCTGGATTTCCAGTTCACACCAACTGTCAATGAGCAAGAGAGAAATCAATTGACAGACTTGAACGTATGATTTGACAGAGGAATCTGGACTCAGGATCATGCTTTTCAGAAGCACATCCCCACCGAATAATCTGTGAAGATCGAATCTCACTCCTGCCAGTGCACTCTTCAGTCCACCATTTCATTAGGACAGCACTTGCTTAGTCTTTTTCTAGCTTGATTGTGAAGCATCGTTTAGAAAAGTCAGCTTAAGGACGGTATATATCAACATTCAAACTTCTTTTTATTTTCCTTTTTGAGATAATAATTCAAACTACTCCTCTCTTAACCTACATATGGCACACAAAGTAGAAATTCTGAGCTGGGATGAGCTGCATTTCTAACAAATAAATAACATGCCATTTGATAGCTTCCTAATCCAGTTCATAGCAAAATGTCTGCATTATCAGACAAAGTAATCAGTGAAACAAGATCCAGTAATCCTAAAAAGTGCAACAGTTCTCAGGTTTGATCTACTCCATGGTCTGCAATCAAAAACTAAGAACTAAACGCAGTCTTCTGTTTACATGTGCTCCCACTTCCTCCGCTCGTCAAGAAAAATATGAAAATTGTCACTTCTTCAGAGCCTATTCTCGCTTTTCCTTAATCCTCCCACATTCTAATTAACAATTTCTTGTATTTATTAAAACTGTTAGAACGTTAAAGTAGCTTTAAAGTGTTCAAACGAAGCAACTTCCTCTAAGATCCATGTCATTAATATATTTCTCTCTTTATTACTTCAAAGAAGAGAAAAGATACTAACTCAGTAACTCTAAAAACTGAAAGAGGTAAGCTGATACCATTTGAAACATAGGATGCATAAAAAAGTATCCTCAAAAGCTCTCGAGTCTCTAGAATAATGCCAAAGATTAACAGTGTTAGCATATTTAATCACTGGACAGTAGTCCCTGCATTTTGTCCCAGAATCTAAGAAACTTCTTCTTGCCATGTTAAAATGGAATAGCTGTATGACTGAAACATGCACTAAAAAAATTCAGCACCTATTCAGGTCAGGAACAAAAGGCAAGAATGATCTACCTTCTTTTGACTCCCCATTGTGCGTACTTGAGCACTCCCCTTGAGCTTGTAATTGCTATTTCAGATGTTGACAAGTTCCATTTTCACACTTGGCCTGAAGGGAGAAACATCAGGTCGTGTGAGTAATTAATATCAGAAAGAGACCTAACCCTCCCAAGAAATTTGATAACATTACCTTCCATCAGAAAATACACTGTCATGGGTTGAAGATTAATCACATTGATGGGATGACTCATGACTGTCGTGGAAGCTCCAGCCAGATAGCTTCTGTAGAATGATGCAGTCTCCTTACAGTTCTAGTTTCTGCATGATCGAAAAGAACATTAATTAGTTGCACACACTTCCTGTCATCATTGATCATTAAACAAACAAGCACAAAAGACTAATTACCTGGCATGAGTAACACATCATGAACTGTCTTAATATTATTATTTCCTGCTGCCTTTCTTGAATACTCACTCGTGGCAAAGAACTTCTTGCCATGGTAAAATGGAAGAGTTGTATGACTTCTTCTTCCTTGTAAGACTTATCTGTTTTACCTCGATTTCAAGCATCAATCCATTTATGTGAGTCCCCATCTACCCTAGAGGAGTGCACAGCTCATGGTATCAAATAATTCTTGAGAGTTTCTTATCTACAATAATTGATTCCAAGGTACAAACACTTGTCATACGGTAAACAATGGAAAAACAAAGATCAGATTAGTAGTTTTATACCTATCCTAATGGATCTACCAACTAAATCTCAGAAGAACTTTACCTTTAAAACCTTTCGATATCCATTTGGAATCCCATGGGTTTTAGTAACAATTTCCAACAAAAAAAGGTCAGAAATAAAGCTCAAAGCCTCTCTTTTAAAGCCAAAACTTGCTGGGAAAGCATGCATAACATCTGAATGGCAGAATTTTGATGTCGCTGGTGTAAAGGAAGCATATAAAACATTAGTTAATTAAAATGGCCAGGCAAAAAGAAACTATGATAGAAGATGAAAGAAACGGGCCTATATGTTGTCTCCATAAGCTGGGAAAATAATACATACGAACGAATATGTATGTTCCAGCTCAACTTCAGCTAGAATAAGTAATCAAAACATCTCTCTACATACAGAAGTGGTCAACAAAAATTATATTTCATCCCCCGTCCCCCCTTTTTCTTTTGGGGAGGCCGTACAGGTATAGAAAGTATTTTATTGCAAATGAAGAACCAGGAAACAATGTTCATGAACGCCATACAATAAAGTAAAACCAAAGTGTAAGCATCAACATTTTGTGGTGTACAGCCATACAAGTTTGCCCAATTACAAATTAAACCGCAAACAATAAATAAAACAACATCTGTGAAAGAATACTAATGAACACAAACTATCAAACAGCCTATTAGTTGAGTAATGTATGCAATCCTATAGACTACAACAATCATTCAATCATGAACATGATAGTTGTCACGCAAAAGAAATTATGTACAGCAGTATCAATACAATAGAAAAGATGATGTCCGTTCAACATTTTGCAAAAAGATCACCAAATTTTTTCCATCAGAACCCGTTCATCCCGTGAAACACGAGATCCTTCAAAAGAAAATACAACCTCAGATGATCCTTCAAAAGAAGGTACAGCTACAGATGATTAAGTAATATAATGAGCAGAACTTTCAGCACATCAAATGCATTAGAACAATGTCAAAGAAACTAACACTTACCATTGTCATCCACCTTAACATAGCAGGTCCCAATTCCTATTGCAACATTACCTGATAGAAACTGGGTTAAGTTCAAACTAGGAGTACTCTACTTATAAGAATAACAAGCATATATCATCGTAATCAGAAGTAGCGAAACAAGGAACATAAGGATTCATTGAAAAGCCTCACCGATCACTGCCTTTTGTGTAACTACTCTAAGCGATTAAAATTGCATTAAAGAACAACTTGACATATTTCTCAGCAGCCCACCTCCGTTGATTCTCAAAGCATTAACAAAATCAGAAAACATATACTTCCCCATTCTCTTACTTGACACAATTTTCAAGTTTTAAGGAACAATCAAAATCAAAAGGTCAAAACCATGTAAAAGAAAATGACCACTGAGGGTGTACAGGAAAGCCTGTCCCATCGAGTGTCAAAATACTACAAATCACAATCTTATACTTAAACTACTTGTTTTTTTTAGTGTAGTGTGAGTGGGGCCTTCAACAAGAAAAACTCCACATCTTCCCATTCAATGGCTTCATAATTATAATAAAATCAACAACAACACTACGAATATCTATCATGACTTCATAATTTCAATTATATAAAAGGCTCACCTCCATGCACCGATCACTTTCATCTTTGCCAGGGAAAGAAAGACTAGCATCTTCAAATTTCTGCACCATATCAAGATTCACCTACATAGCACAGGATAAGTTTTTGGCATGCATCCCTTACTAAAGACATCACATCTTATGGTCCACATATAATTGTTAAACTTGTCCACCTAGATGCGCAGTAGTTACACCACAATTCCAAATTTAAAGAAAAAAAAGTGCTGAACTTCATATCTATGACGGTGCCTCTCATCAACAAAGCTCCGGTTGCGACATCTGAGAAACAATATAGTTTAGGCACTTGGTAATATCAATAGGAGAAGTCCTCCAAAATGGCTACAGATCAAGATACAGCCAATGCAGTGAGGTTGGAGGAAAGGAAGTACTTATAGTTTTACAGATTTAGAATCTTTGACTTGAAAATACGTTCTTCTTGATCCAAGACGCATGGTACACCCATATGCGCTTTTGAACCCTGTGAACTTGGTCAATAGAATAATATATGATTAATATATCTGCTACTAAAATGAGACCTCAAACATATGAAGATCATGAGGGAAGTTCATGATGAAGGGGAAATATCAGAACTTAACTTCCGGCGTAAAAATTATCCAAAGGTTGTGAGTGTTGGGATCAAACTCTGTACTGTTCGCATCTTGCAACCCAAGAATGGATCTAGCATACTCGATAACTGCAATTTGCATGCCTAGACATATGCCCAAGTAAGGAATCCTGTTTTCACGGACATATTTGGCAGCAAGAATTTTACCCTCCACACCTCTCTCACCAAATCCTCCAGGAATAATACAACATCCGCCCCTTATTAACAGATGACTCCGTCAGACGTCACAAGAGTACATAAAATTGAATAGGGTGTAGAAAAGATGACTTATTGCATCTCTTTATCCAGGGGACTGTATACCTACACTGTGTAAACATTAGGACCTGAGACGTATCTTGAGAGCTTGAATGAACCATCACTTGCATTCAATTTGTCAAGGGAACTCAGAAGAATGTCAAACCCACGGTACAATAGCGGCAACGGAAAAGATGAAGCACACGTGCAAACTAAGACATCCTCACTGCACACGAACTTACAAAATCTAAGAAACTAGACAGGAAATATCCTGAAGTTAGCTGGTATACAAAGACGGACCTTTCAATATCAACAATTCTGAGGGAGACACTCGGATGCACAAGGATGGTTCTTAGATAAGACTCTTGCAGAGAATGCAAGATCCTCTTTGGACATCCAAGACTATACATGCAAATCAAAAGATCAGGAAGGACAGAGTACAGCTTTATAAGTATAAAGTATATAAATCAATATATTTTATTTGTTTCAATTGTGAGAAAACTTGAAATACTTGGAATGCATTTTCTTCCTTCGAACGGGTTATACAAAATTACCTGTTGCACCAACATTTTGTCTACGATCTTCAATTCCAAGGTACAAACACTTGCCGTCCCGTATACAATGGCAAGATTAAAGACCAAGTTAGTAGTTTTACACCTATTCTAATGGATGCTATGGACTAAACACCATAAGAACTTTACCTGAAAAACCTACGATATCCATTTGGCTTCCAGTGAGTTTTAGTGACGATTTCCAACAAAGAAACCCACTGAGCCTCTCCTTTAAAGCCAAAACTTGCTGGGAAAGTATGCAATTCATCTTAATGGTTGTATTTTTGATGTAGCTGGTGTAAAGCAAGCATACGAAACCATGATAAAATGACCGGAACAAAAGGAAGCATAGACAGAAGATGTAGAAACAGTCACATAGCAGATCCCTATGCCATAGCAGCAGATATCTGGTGGAAAGTTGGTTCAAGTTCAAAGTACGATTACACAGCTTATAAACAAACAAACATAAGAAGAACGGTCTAGAATGGAGCATCAACCTAAAGAAGAGAAACAATAGTATTAATCTTCATATTAAGCATATGCCCTCGTCATTAAAAGAGATCAACAAAGGAACATAAAGAATTCATTAAAGAGCTCACCGGTGCCTGCCTTTTGAGCAAGCCAACAAAACATTCACAAAATCAGAAAAGATGAACCATATTTTCTCTACTCTTACATTACACAAACCTTCATGAAAGTCTGTCCAATTGATGTCTTCATTCAAATTACTACAAATCACAAACTCGTATAATTAAACTACTTAATTTTTGTTTTAACAAAATCAGAAAAGATGAACCATATATTCTCTATTCTCTTGCATTACACAAACCTTTCTGAAAGTCTGTCCAATTGAGTGTCTTCATTCAAATTACTACAAATCACAAACTCCTATAATTAAACTACTTAATTTTTGTTTTTGAGTTCAAGAACAACTCCACAACATTCCATTCAATTCTTGAACATCCTTAACATACACTGCGAGAATAACAACCTAATTTCTTGAAATTCCTTGATATTTGCAATGCCAATATATTCAAGTAAACTACAGTTTCTATTTTTATATGAATGTGACTTAAGAGTTCTTGATTTTTCTAGAAAAGAATACATGCGAGAAATTTAAGAAAACCTGACCGCATCAAGTTCTCTGAGTTTCTCTTTTTCATGTATGGAAGAAGCAGCTAGATCGGCGGCATAACTGAAACGGGGGTTTAGGGTTTTGACCGGAGATCATTCCGATGGCGTACTCTAGATGGTAGTGTAAGAAATTTTCAGTGGAGCAGGTGGTCTCTGTTTTATAGCTTTCCAAAACGCGTGGACGCGGAAATAAAATAATACAACACGTATTTATTTACTAGTTAATACTCTCAAATATAGTAACTTTTTGCAAATTTATAATTATAAAATATATTTTTATTTTATTTTTTTGATAAGCAGAGTCTATTTACAAAAAAATCCAAAGATAGTGTTTTTGATGTTATCCTATAAATTTTAGCATGGTTCAAAATTTAAATATTTAGTTATAAATTTATTAATCAGTATTTTATATATTTTAAAATTTTAAAATATTATTTTATTAAACTTAAACTAGTAAAATAACTTGCATTTCACACAACAATGAGTTGATATTTTTCATATACCTGAATATTATTACCATTTAAAATGTGAATATATATTTTTAATCATCCTAAATACATCACAAAGTAAATACTATCAGATCAAACAATTGTAGAATATGTTATCGAATATCAATATTAAAAGGAAATGTCTTGATACATATTATTCTAGTGTTTATTTATTTCTTTAAGAGAAGAGTTTATTCTCATTTTAACATTTTGACTCAATTGTTTTTACCTTGTGTGTGTGCTTTTTGTTTTGTTAATACTTTGATCTGCTTAAAATGAAAATCTTTCGACTTTCTATCTCGAATAGATATTGATAAAAATAATGAGCATTTTACCTTCAAACCCCCACATAATTGATTTCAATAGATACGTTGTTATTGTAATTGGATGAATTACTTTTTAGTGCAAATTTTAGTGTGTGAAAATTTATTATGAAAGATACTTTATACCATTCATTTGTTCAATTTATTGATTACAAAAATGACTAACTTAATCCTGTTTCATTTCAACCCTAAACTCTATTTTTTAGTTGGAAACTAATGATGACAAAGTGATAAGATTAAAGATCACAAAGCGATTCGCACAAACACAACTCAAGAAGGCGTTAGCTGATTCGGAGCCAAGTTAGGATTCAATCTTGAAAAATGTTCCTGCCAGGAGGAAGTATTCAGTCGATTTCTGTGGTAAAAATGTCCAGTAGAATATGACCAATTTCAGTTGCCAAAACCTAAAATTGAAATTTCATTACTTATTCAACTCCATGGTATGATATCAGACAAAGCTGCTACACAATTACCTTTGGGAAATCAAAATCAGACTATAGCTAATCAGGTGCGACGTTCGACTAACTTTCATTCTTTCAAGCACAAGACATGGAACAATCCGCATAAGCTAAATGAAGAAAATTATTCAACTGGTGAAACTTTTCACTCTAAAACCAAAGGAAATTACTCCAAGAATATTATATCTCAACATTTTTAAAAAAGGGAGTACATTTGCAATACACTTGGCTGAAACTGCAAAACATCATCAGCTACCATTATTGACAGCAAGTGGAGTCTTCGCCACAAGAACAAAGCCTGGTAGAGAGGGAGTTCAAATAGTTATAATTTGCATATGATAATATCAACACACAATTAACAAAATTGAATTCTCCAAGACTATAAAAGAAACAATAGTTTTGGGAAGATAAAAAAATGCTACTTTTTTCCATTCAGTGGGGGTGCCACAACAGCTAACACTTTTTTTGTCATGTTACCGGCACTGCAGAGATAATTTCTATGCACAATTATTCATCCTTTGACCATTCAAATACTAAATAGGGGATCAAATGCAAGGGAAGTTGTCGCTGTAAAATGCATATAAGCTTCAGTTTATGGAATATCAGAAAGTAATCTCATTAATTGGCCTAAGATCAAAATCAGATGCACAGTTAGCATAGATATATTGCTAGCCAAATAAAGTAATAAAACAGCCCTCCTACTAATCTCCAGCATCCCTTATATCTCTCATGGACTCAGATCTTAGACAAATGCAACAAATCCAGTGTCTTATTTCAGCATCAGATGCATTGCATTTATTTCTGTTGTCATGAGAGTCGTAGAATTATTTTTGTTAGGGTTGTCTTCGTTATTTTTAACATTTCTAGTTTGGGTAATAGTTATTTAATTGTTTGCGATAAAAGCTAACCAATCCTGTAGAGCAGATATTTAGCTCAGACCCAACATCGAGGTGCGTGAAAGCTGGCCCGACACCACCGTTATCAACCAAAAGAAAAATTGAACTGACCGTCTTGAGCTCAGGCTTGATTAGACTCAACCTTGAGCTCATTTCTCAATGCACCAGGTGAGCTGAACCTGGCTAATGTTAGGATTGGCTTAGCTCATTTACACAGCTAAAAGGACAGTAGATTTTACGGCTTGGAGGGCTAGAACCACTCAGTGGCACTCACAACATTCTGTGAATGTTCCTAGTTTATAGCATTGTTTGCCTCAAACTAAGAACACCACCAAGCATGGATTCTTGACATACTTTCAGCTGGTTTGCTCTTTTTTCATCATCTCCTAGAAACTAGCTATAGAATGAAAATAGCATGGCAATTTCTCAGACAAGTTATGCAAATTAAATAACACCACAATCCCATTACAAAAACTCTATCACAGTTCTCATAAGTTCATTATCTCAAACCAATTGTAATTTATAACTCTTGAGTACCTTAAAGATCTCAATGGCTGCTTTAATCTAGACGAGTATCAACAGAAGTTGAAGGACATAACTATATTTACATAGTTACATAGAGAAAGAGATAAAGACGCAACACCATTTTGAAATATGAAAATTCTAGCTATGTACCCTGTTAGCATGAAACTGAATTTAAACCATTTATTAGTTTTTTTGTTACTGAAGCTAACATCTACTTGTTTTCGTAACTCTGAATTTTCTTGATAACGGCAATGAAACGCCTCATTTCATCAAAAAAACTAACTATTGTTCCATTAGTTTTAAGAGTTTCCAATTCCGTTTTCCTATTCCTTTCTACCCAAAAGAACACTCTCAACTTGATCTAAGCTTAAGTACAACAAATTATAAATCTGATCAGAATGATAGTTGCCATGTCAACAATAATGTTAACATTGATGAGATATTTTGATAAGAAAAAGTAGCATGTTGATAAAGATACATCGAGATAATTTGTTTTAAACTGACCCACTGTTGTCAAAGACGCGCATAAGCTCCGAAGCGAGACGCAAAATATGTTGAGCATTTTGCGTTGCTTGTTGTGCACTTCAGAGTCATCAAGGCTCTAAGACATATTTTCCTTACCAATAAGCTCCTTGGTCACACTAAACAATTGATATTTCACTTTAGCGTAATTTTTTTCAACTTCTTTGTCCATATATTTGTTATTCATGCTTACTATATTAAGTCTTGGACTAAACATTTATGTTTGTACTTTTTCTCCAGTAGCGCTTTGTAAAGCTCGCGCTTTTTTCCTAAGGGGATGGATTACAGTACTTCCCTCTAGTAAAGCATTTATCTGCCCTTGTATGTTGTTTGGTGTGATCAGAAGAAAACAAAACAAACTTTACTTTCTATACAGTTCTTAATACATTAGGAAAGCTGACTAGAATAATAAACCTCATTTTGACAAACCTCTCTCACTATTACCTATTGACACACCTGAATCATCCTCTTCAGTGGTTCAACACAGCAAACAAAGAAATAGACACTACATGATTTCTAGTTCATACTAAGAGATGATCTGGTGCTTTAAGAAAGAAGAAGAAAATGCATAAAATAACGTCAAACTAGTCATACCCAAACAGGTTATGGAAAAAGAACAAAATTAAGCTAATCCCCTAAAAAACCTAGTGCTATTTGGGGTAGACATTAAGTGATATAAAGGATGAAGCCAGTTTTGCAATTTTAAGTCTTTCAGGCACAAGTGGGTATGTAATAGCACATTATTTGTGTGATAAAAGTATCAGTTGTGGTCAATTTTGAACAGTGTTTTTAATTGGGTGATATTAACACCATTATTATCTGCTGTAATATGGTGTTTTCTCCTGTAAAAAAAGGTAAAAGGAGAAGACTTGAAACTTCTAAATCGGTTGAAACTAGGGGTTTGCCGCCAATTTGAAACAGAACAATCGTAGAGGGGAGGACATTAGAAAAGGAAAAGGAAGAAAAACTAGAACAGGGGTCAAACGTGCTCATGACAGTAGGGAAAGAAGGGAGGGTGCATCCATCAAAACTCAAGTTTTGGGAAGGGCAGCAAGGAAGGAAGCAGCCTTCATTTGGAAGAGCCAAAAAGGAGGCAACAGTAGCTCAATGTGTTGGTTACATTTACCTCTTGTGTTTCATCTGATAAGACTCCCAACACCCAACAGATATTCCTGAAAAGAATAATTCTCAAATTGCACAAACCTAGCTAAACAGTTCTTCCTTTTAAGTCTAATTTCAAGAAAGCCCCAAAAAGCATATTTCTGAAACCTACTTGACATTCTCATATAGACTGCTACCAAAGTTTCCACTACGTCCAGTTTTATTTTCCCATTAGGAGAGGGAGGGAACGGATAAAATCTCGTCAAGTGCTTAAAACATCAAATGGCATTCCATTTCCTTCCCAAGGTTAACTCAACTCTTACATGATATCACTTGTCTCAATTAACCCTTAAGCATCATCTTCAACATTTACTACTTGAAGATATCACACAAACACAAGCTACATACCATCCTACACCTTGTACGACTTCCATATGTCACCTTCTTTCATAATCAACCAAACACCGCAAAACGATGTAGAAATATTTTTTACATGATAAAAAACATTTTCCTCCAAACCCACAGCACTTCTAAAGCAAGTGGGGACACTACATCTTCAGATTACATGTCTACAAGTCTTTACTGAAAAGGAACCAAAAACCACCAATTCAAGACAAATTTGGTAACTCCCCAACAATTGTGATTGAAGAGAAGTTCCACTTTCCTCCTAAATCGGAACACCAGCTATCCAGCTCAAATTACTATCTACACAAAACAATGAGGACTTAGAGAATTCCGAATGTGCCTTGAAAGCAAATTACTTATCAGTATCGGATGAAATAGGTCCAAATAGAACATAGTACAAAAGCAATGATAACAAAGGCATACACGGTAAATTGAATGATTGCTTGATTATTCAAATAACAAACTCAATTTCCAACAATGATTAATAAAAGGTTGTAATAAAACCCCTAAAATTGAATCCCAATACCTTCATTTCGGGGAATATTAGTAGCTGGGTTTGTTCCTCTACCCCCAATTATTGTTACAAAAAATTACCTTCATTTCTGGTAGCCACCACCAATAGCATTTTCATCCTCTTCAACCTTAGCAGTCAAATAAGGCTTAGGAAAATCGTTGACATCAAATTTGTACTCCATCCTCATCTTCTCAACATCAGCTTTGGTGAGGAAGGTGCGCTTGATTGGAGGACGGTTACGCCTCTGGTCACGAGAATAATACTTGATATCGAAGACGGTTTCAGGATCGGATGTGGGGATGATGGCCTGAGATTGGGTAGTGGCAGGACAGAAGATTCTGTACTCCGCTGCCTTGGGTATAGAGTCTAAATACTCGGGGCTTGTTTGAGGTCCGGTGAACTCCCATGGCTTCTTCATGAACCGTTTTAGGGTTTGGATCATCGATTTCCCTGACGAAGCCATTGAAGAAATTTGCCCAATGAGATCTGTTTGATTTTGCGGTTTAATGTTGTGTCTTCAAATTGGGTAGGGATAATTGGACCTAAATCGCCTTGCTCATTTTTGTTTCTCAAATATTTTATATAATAAACCTTTTCCTTATGAGTAATACACATAAATTAAAAAATAAAAAGAAAAGAAGGTGCTAGAAAACTCATGTGAAAATTTATCAACTACTCCCTATAATTCTAAAATAATTTATATTACAGACAAAATTAGAGAAAAATAATTAATTTTTTTTAATTTTTTAAATTAATTGTTATTTTAGAACAAGTATTTTTAAAATACATGAAAACTAAAAGAGAAACAAAAGGAATAGTAAATTTCTGAATGAAAAAGTCTAGATGTTCCAACAATTTAAGACGCAAGATTAAAGAATAGGAGTATTTTGGATTGACTTAAAAAAGATAGTTTTAAGTTAAAATAAAAAGTCGAATTGAAATGATTTTTATGTTTAAAAAAAAGAAGGGAGACCTACTTTTAGTTTTAAATTTATTTTAAGTTAATTTTAATATTGTTATACACATTCTAACTTATTTTAAGTCATTTATTTTGAATTTATTTTAAGTTATTTTATATTAATCAAACACTTTTAAAAATTAAAAACTAACTTAAAATATATCTGATCAATTTTTTTAAGTAAATTCAAACGTCTTGATTGTATGTCTACTTAAATTGACTTGTTGTTTAATGGAAAATAAAGTTTAAGCATTTTTGTAGTAATTTAAATAAATTCTTAACTGGTTTTTTTAAAAAAATGAAAAATTATAAGTTAAACTTCCTAATTTAAAAACTATAATATTAAAAAGGAAAAATTATGTATTATAGAACTATTAATTTAAAATAAAATTAAAGCTAAATTTTCCTTTAACTTCAATTCGCAATAAACACATTGTCATAAGTCTTTCTCTCCATGCTCGTCACTCTCAATTCTCTCTCAATCCTCTCACTTTATATAAATAAAAATGTATAAATTATGTTTGTGTTTGCTCTTAAATCTTACTATAATTATTTCTATTTCTCTCTAATTCTTTCTAATATTTTTCTATTTCTTTTATTGGAGATACGGAAAACAAAAATATATATAGACTATCTGAAAAGGTTTTAATATACTTCTAATTCGTATATTGGGCTACAAAATTACATTGGGGTTGTTCAGAAAAATATTAACATGTTCAAAATTTATTTGTTATACAATTAAAAGATGTCGTGTAATAAATAATTATTATTATAATAATTAAAAAAGATTATTGGATTTTATGGTAAAAAAGGAAAAAAAAAAGTGGAATAAGTGAATTTTTAACCTTATAAATAAACAAGTGTATATTTGAATTTTCGGACATTCCAAGAATATACTTTTAGCCAATTTTTTCTTGAAAATAACAAGTAGCATCCGAAATAAATAGGCATTCTTATTTATTTATATTAATAAAAAAATAAATTTAATTAGGATAAAAGGCATATTTCAATATGAATTAGGAGTTATCATAAAAAAAGATCCAAAAATGTAAGAAAACGTATTATTCAAATATAATAAGATAAACAATATAATAAAAAATATTCTAATATAATATGATAAACAAATCCTAAATAGACTTGAATTTTCAGTAGTTTAGCCTTACAAAGCTTGCCGACTCCTACTCATATCGTTCACTATTTATTATTTAAGTTTAGTTTTTGGCTTAATTATCAGTCCCTTTCATCGGCTTAACTACATAATAATAGTTGCTTCCGTAAAACTCATCAAATCTACAAAAATCTATCTGTGTTCCTTTCGCTTTCTTCAATATCAGGTAATTTTCTTCATTAATCTGTTAATGATTTGTTTAATCACACTTGAACTTTCTATTTAATTTAATATTAGTATACTATCTAATCTACAATTGACAGTTATCCAATCACACATCACAATTTTTCTTCTTTCCAGTTCAAATTTTGCTCTGTTTCATCTTGATCAGCGTTTTATTCTTAATCACGATGAATATCCAATTTATTTTTTTTACTTATTTTAATAAATCGTGTTTGATTGGAATGTGGCCAATTAATCGATTGATTTATTGTTGTTGGGACTGTTTGGTTTTTTATTGTGAGAGAATGGAAAACTGAAGGCAGATCTGTTAATTGTGCAATTTTGAGTTCTTCCAACCGTCAAGATTAACATTAATACATGAAGAAAAAAATGTAACTTTACCTAGTCGAACACATTGATTTCTCAGAACGGTTAATGCTGTGTGAGGCAGATTCGGGATTTAAAGTTGATTATTCATACAATAATACTTAATAATAGTTTGATTCATATAGTTAGAAAAATTATACATATTTTGTGAATTTCTTAATACAAATACACTGTGGAACATAAGCTATTGGGTTCACGTGGACCCTTACCTCTTATAGGTAGGTTCCCCTGGCTCTGTAGTGCCATTCATCCTCAATGCTACTGCTAGTTCTTTTGTTTTTGTTGATTTGTATGATTTAATTTGACTAATTTTTTTTTTTTGAGTGTGGTCGTCATCGTCCATCTAATGTAGTCTCTTATCTCTATAGCTTCAAGAGAAGCTTTGTTTTAATTTTTACAAAAGTTCTATGTCGGGAATACCAATTTGTTTGTGATATTGTTAGTACTTGCGTTTTACGCCCTATGATTTTTACAACTTTTTAGCCCTGTCCAAGATTTTTATGCCACTATAGTATTTTTTTTTTATATTTTTTTTATCTTTCTTTATTATTGCATTGTCTGTCTCCCCATATTGAGTCGAATCGAGGGGTAAGGCTGCTTACACACCACCTTCTCTAGACACCACATGTGGGACTAAACTTGGTTTATTGTTGTTATATAATTGTTGGTCTAAGATTACCGTATTTATAACACTGACCCCAACTTGTTTGTGATTGAGGTGTTGTCGTCAGAACTTTTATTGAACGGAAAAGAATTTGTTTCTGAAGATGCATTCTTCTCACCTTATATGTTGTTGGTTTTAGGTCTCAATGACTCCACTTTAGGACTAACTTTTCCTTTTCTGTAATTAAGTCTTTTATTGACTTTTGTGTTATCTGATTTGGGATTTAATATGTGTATGTTAACATGGATGATTTCTCAACCTCAATCCTTGATTAGTTTCTTCTTAGTAATTTTGCTCTATTACTTCAGACTATGAACTACTGTGTTGTGCTTCTTTTTTCCTTTGAGACGAACATGCTTTGTGATATGAACTACTACTATGAACATGCTTTGTGATATTTTCCATCTTACCAGTGCATATTTTTGTCAAACTATTATCAGGGCTGGTCTTTTACTGACTATTGTCTTGCCAAAATTTTGTACAGAATGGCTATGGAAACTACAACTATACCTTCTGCCCCTGCTGCACAAGTGATTGGAAATGCTTTTGTTGAGCAGTATTACCAAATTCAACACCACTCCCCAGAGTTGGTATACAGATTTTATCTGGATTCAAGTGTCTTAAGCCGCCCTAATTCTAATGGCGTGATGACATCCGTGACAACAATGAAAGTGAGTATAAATGCAATTGTTGTTCTACTATACCAGAGAACTTTTATGAATAAGGAAAAAAAAAACATGGTCTAAACTCTAAGTCTAATACAGACTTTATCTGCTGTCGGTATAAAAATATAGTAGGTGTTACTTCACAAAGAGAGTTTCACGCCTTCTAAATCATGTGTTCCTGGCAACTTCTGTTTGGGGGGGGGTGTATGGTGGAAGTCGATAATTGAGGGGCACGTTTGAGGACTTCCATAGAAGAAACAGATTGTATAATGCTGAATCTAATATGACCTGCTATTAGTGAAGAACTTAGTTGCATCTGGGTGTGGAAGCACAGGGAATTGGACAAATGATAAACTACGTAGAGGACTTTAGACTCTTAGTCTTACTTTGACGTTGGTTAATGACTGACAATAAGAAATGAAAATCAACCACATAAATATAGCAATTAAACTGCTGGGCTTGTGCAGTTGCAAGTCACATTGAGAAATTATTAAGATGTATGAACATATCGCAAAACCTGTCAACTCTACAATATCTTGAAATATCAAGGTTCTTGGTTTGTAGCTCCAAAGCTGGTATTTAAATGATTTGCAAGAAATTTCTTTTCAAGAAAATTGGAACTCTATTTAATATTCTAGTGCAATTCAGAATGATCTTGGGATTCAGAAACTTGTATTCTCTGGGAGAGTTGTGTTATCGTTTCTCTTATGTTTAACCATTAGAAGTAGTTGACAAAATGGTGAAGTGCTTTGTCTATTTCTTACCTTGCACCTTGTTCACATATTTATCTTGGCAAGTTTGCAATATAAAATGATAATTGATTTCCTATTCCACATTTCTTACTAATTTTCACTTATCTTTATGTTGGAGCAGAATATCAATGACATGATATGCTCATTAGGCTACAAAAATTATAAGGCAGAGATAAAGACTGCAGATGCACAACAGTCCTACAAGGATGGGGTCATTGTATTGGTAACTGGATGCTTAACTGGAAAAGATAACACGAGAAAGCAATTCACCCAGACGTTTTTCCTTGCTCCACAGGACAAAGGCTACTTTGTTTTGAATGATGTTCTTAGGTATGCCGAACAAATGGAGACTGATAACAGTTCAGAAATGGTTAATGCGGTCAAGGATGTAGCACCCGTGCCTTTGACGCCTGATCCAGGTTGGATATTTTGTCTAATTCCACAACTTTTCTTCTTTTTACTTTTCAAATTGCTTACTTGCCTTTTTTGTTTGATTCTAGAACCAGTTCATGTGCTTCAGCCTCCTAATCACAGACATCCTAGCTCTCATGCAGAAGATATAAAAATTGTTGAGGAGGTAGTTCATGGTTCTTTGGAAAATGAGAAGGTAGTTGGTGATGAAAGAGAGATTATGGTGGGTGCTGAATCCCATATTAATGCAGAACCAGCTACTTCAGTTTCCCGAGAAGATGCTCCTAAGAAATCGTATGCTTCGATTGTAAGTTCTCAAACAAAGAAAGGGCCCGCCAAAATCTATGTACCCTCTAATTCAAGAATGGCTCCCGCAAAGACTGAAAAGCAGCCAGTTAAGTCAGTAGCACAAGCTCCTGGTCCTGAATCATCAATTCATACTGCCTCTGGGGGTAATGCATCTGAATCTAAAGATGCTCAGTACAGAGGTATAATATCAAAAAAAACTTTCACTTGCTTGAAATATATCATTCCTTACTTTCATTTGTGAAGCATCCAACCGGGCTGCTATATTAGGATAGAACTTTCATATTTGATTATAGGATGTAAAGGAATGCTGAAGTACATAGACAAGTGTTTGAGTTTTTCTTCATATTATGAGCCATTGCTACTGCTTGCATGATCAAACTTAACAGTTTCTCCATTGGCTCTTTTTTTCTTATTGCTTACAATCTTATTATTTATTGTATCATCTAATTTTTACTTACTTTTGATTGTTCCAGCTGAGGGACACTCCATTTATATCCGCAATTTGCCTTTAAATGTTACTGTTGCTCAACTTGAGGTTGAATTTAAGAGATTTGGACCCATTAAGCAAGGAGGCATACAAGTTAGAAGTAATAGGGTTAGTCCAGAAACATACTTTACTCATTTGTCCTACTCTCATCTACTTAATTTTATAGATCTTTAACAATATCTGTTGATTTCGTGTTTCTGCAGCAACAAGGATTCTGCTTCGGATTTGTTGAGTTTGAAGATTTAAACTCCATGAACAGCGCGATACAGGTTTGTCCCCTTCAAATAATTTTTTAGATGGCCATCTTCATGTGAAGTTAAAATTTGTCCAGCATCCAGATTATATGCTACAAATTACAATTGTGTGTATGGAAGTGTGCCATGAAGTTTTAAATTGAAGAGATCTAGTATTTTAGGAATCCATAAGTTTTCGTACTTTATTGAGTTCGTTAAAGTTGGCCCAAATTTGATGTTTCATTACATCAATCAAAAACTAGGTTATAGACTTCCCCATTTTATTTATTTCTTTTACGTGAAAACATGTGTTATTATGGCTATGGTTACATCCTTCGTTTCCATGGTTTAATGTACGAATTTCTATGATTAGTTGTGTATGAAAGTGTGACATGAAGTGTTAAATTGAAGAGATCTAGTTTTTTTAGGAACCATGAGTTTTCTTACTTTATTGAGTCTATATAAAGTTGGCCCAGATTTGATGTTTCATCTAAAACTAGGTTATAAACTTTCCCCATTTTATTTATTTGTTTTACGTGAAAACATGTGTTATTATGGCGCTATGGTTACATTCCATGAGTTATATGTACGAATTTCTTTATTCAGGCGTCACCTGTTACAATTGAAGGTCTTCAAGCTGAGGTTGAGATAAAGAGAACTACAAGTAGAGGTCAGTTACAGACTATACCCAACAAATTAGTCATCAATTTCTTCTCACTTTTATTTGTATTATTATATAATCACATACTGTATGTTGTTTGGACCACAACTTCTTCACATAAATGATGCGTCTGCATTTTCAATTTCCTACCGCAGTTGGTAGCGGGAGAGGTCGTTTCCCTACCGGAAGAGGAGCAGGGTACCGAAATGAAAATTTCAGGGGCCGTGGAAACTTTAGTGGTGGAGGTAGAGGATATGGTAGAAATGATTTTAATGGAGGTCGTGGAGGACGAGGTGGTGAAAGTTATCAACAAGGAAGAGGGAGAGGCGGACGAAGAGGTGGCCCAAGTCAAATTCCTCCTTCAGCATAGAAGTTTTTGTGTTGCAAATTTTGACTGTGTTTCCTTCTTCAGCATAGAAGTTTTCTGTTGCAAATTTTGACAGAGTTGTGTTGCCATTGGCACCAACAGGTTAATTGTGCAGTTTAGTTTGATATCTTTCTTATTGTATTTTTTTGGTTTTCAATTATCGGCCTTTGTTTTCTTTCAAACTTCAACTATCGAATATCATTTTTTTCTAACTTAATTTTTATGTAGGTAATGTTATATTTCACGTTAATTATTATGAAATTTTCATGCAAATAACTAAAGTAAGTATATATACAAACTCAATTATACAAATTCAAATCAGGTTAACTAAAAGAATTGAAGAGGTTGTAACCTTGATAACAATTTTTTAAAGTTGTAGCTATAATAGGCTAAATGTTTGTTATTCTACTTAATTTTTCCTCTATTAATCAATTAAGTACTAGAAGTCTATATACAACTGTATTCAATATTGGATTAATTATCTTTGCTTTGTTGTCAAACAGTATCAAATAAATATTAAAAACGTGTCGACCTAAAATGTGGTAAAACAGAAGCAATTGTATATTTGTGTAATCGAAACAAGTTGCTCTATTTATATCTTGCGTCCGACAAAGCAATGTACTCATTCCACTAGCCACGTCTTCTTTGTTTGTTTTTTTTTCCAAACTTGTTGTTTAATCATACACATCCACAAAGGTGAGAAATAATAATAATAATAATTTAAATACGAATCTATATTTAATAAATTAGTTGTCAACATATTTTTGGGAGGTGGGTATTGGCAAAATTGTGTACGTTTCGATTTGTGATAAGGTAGCACGCAGCAACAGTACTATAGAGTGGAATATAAAACGTCTGGTTGAATACGGAAAAAATATTAAATACATTTTCAAAATTATTTAAAAAAAATCAACTTGACACTCAAGCTAATGGGATGATTTATTACTCCCTATAAACTATATAATAAATACGGAAAATGAATTGTCTCTTATATAATTAGAGGGAGTTAGGAATTAACCTGTCTATTTTGCGTGGACATTTTTAAAAAATAAAATATTTATTATTATTATTTTTGTTATTATTTTTATTTAATTAACTTGTGTTTTCTTCCGAAATCATAGAGCTCAATTTTTGCTTTGGCTTTTCATTTGAAATTCATATTCTTTAGTTGTAGTTTTATTATTTTGAATATTGCTATGATTTGTGTACAATTTCATAAAAAATTAATTGTTAATGATGAAAATATTTTAATTATGAATATTTCAATAAAATTATTTGTATTAGACTTATGAGAAAAATGAATGAGGTGTTAATTTTTTTTACAAAAGATATACTTTATACGTATAAGCTATTTCATCCGTCCACAATTGTTTAATCATGATAAAATCATGCACTCTCTTCGAGAAAAATTTATTATAAGGTATAATTTGACTAATATAACTTTATTATATCAAAAATATCAAAGTTCTACACAATTTTTTCAATTGAATATAATAGAGTAAATATTAAGGGTAAAATTAAAAAAATAACTAATTATTTCTAGATTGTTTGAATTGATAAATAATCTTGGACTTTTATTTTAGATATACCTGTTAAATAATTTTGGACGGAGGACGCAAAAATAAAGTAATCGTAAAAAGAACTTAAAATTTGAAATTGGAAAATTTTTGCCACGTGTCGACTTGGATAAGGTAGCACGAAGAATACTGTAGTAATGGATACGTAGGACCGTAGGATTGCTTTCGATTTGATGTTATTTTAAGAAATTTATATCATATAATTTTTTTATTACTTTATAAAAATTATAAGTATTATTTTTGAGATCATCCCAATAATTTTGATTGCTCTTTCTTATAATAAAAAAATGTCACGAAATAGTCGCACTATATTTATTAGGATGTTTATTTGTTAATTATTTTCTCCGTTCGAAATTGTTCGTTATTATTTTTATTTTAGAGTCAAATTATAATTTTTATCATATTAATATGTAAAAAAAATTATAATTTATAGTACTTTTCACGTAATTTTAAAAGATCTATTTTTTTTTATTTAAAATATCAAATTAATCCTAGTAATAGAAAGAAAAAAAATAACGTGTAGCATAACAAAAAGATTTGGACAAAAATATAAACTATATTTGGCTGAATCACAAAAGTATAAAGGGGAAGAAGAAAAAACGTACCTCGATTTATAGCTTGATGTGACAATTACCGGATAATTTTTGCTTCGCTAATTGTAGTAAATTTGAGTGCGAGTTGTAGTCTTCATATGTAGATTTACGTAAATAAAAGCGTTAATTATCGCTAAAAAATATATATTTAATTATAATTAAATTATTGTCATTAATTAATTATCAATAAAGATTATTTTTGATATGGTAATATTTCTAATTAATATGTATATTTTTTTGGTATTCTTTTCTTTATTTTTATTTCATTAGTAAGTATTTCTTTTATTTTTAAATATTTCTACAGTTGATGATCTTTTTTCTGAAATGTTTTCATCATATTTTTTTATGGAGCACTTTTTTTACTCAATTTTTATGCTCTTTTATTGTATCGTCAAAAAATTAAAATTATATCATGTCTGATTTAATAATCCTTATTTCTTTTTTTCCGAATTCATCTCTACCTCACTTACCTATCCATTACCTTGCAGCTTTACCTATTTGATATAGAGATAAACTAATAATTTAATTACAAGTGTTATTTTAGTTTATTAAAAAAATATCATTTTATTACAATTAAAAATAATTTAATTATAATTTTTTAATTTTATTCATGGTAAAAAATAATTACTACATCACAAATATATAGCGATGGTTCTAAGCTATAACTTTTTTTTAAAGAAATTGTTTTTAAAAATATCGTATCAAGTTAATCAATCAAATGATATTTTATAAAATATTTATATTTATAAATTACGTAAAAAATATTATAACTTAGAATAATTAAATATATCTATATATAATTTATAATTAATAATAAATTTATTTAAATTTTAAAAATTTAAAAAAAAATATCATATAAATTAGAACGAACACACTACTAGTGTATTCGATAAAAATTGGATAAGTGTGTTGAATGTAGGCGAGCAAGTTGGTGTAGTTATTATCTTTATCTGACAAAGACTGCTGCACTTTTTCCACTATCCACCTCCCTATGACTACCAACTTGCAAATTGATCTAGCTGTTCTCATCTAATCATATTGCGACACGTATACGCCAACATCCACGTGTTAATATATTTTTCAATTAGTGAAAGAGCAACTTGTATAATACTGGGTCCCACTTAGATCTGTTTCTTGATTTTTATCCTTAGCGTATTTTTGGGAGATTCTTTTTGGACCACTTGCTCTTCCTTCATCATAATTCTTTTTTTCCTTTTTGTTTCTCTTTCGCTTCATATTCGAATTTCAATTTAAATTTAAATAGTAATATATAAAAATTTATTTGAGCTTTCAATATTTTTTTTTAATCTATAGTTTAAATTTTAAATTTTTAATTAAATATGGAATGTTTTTGTTATTATATTACTATCCATATTAACTGGATCTTGTGCCTTTCTTTTCAATTTATCTTCTCCCTTTTCTTCTCTCTAAAGAAAAAAACACCAACAACTAACATTCTTGGATTCTAAATAATTAGTACATACTTAACTAGTATTGCTTTCATAAGTGAAATCATAATGTGTCAATTTTCACATATAAAAATTCCAATTAAATTTAAATAATGTATCATTTAATTCGATCGTTTTAGAGTGATGACCTTTATATTTTTCTTTATGATAATTTAATTTTTATATTTATGATAATTAAATTTTTGTAACGTGAAATGAATAACTAGAATATGAATTATTTTTATGGCAATATATAAAAACTAATCTTCATTTTGATTTCAATAGCTTTAATACTTGCTTAGCTCACTACAAAAAGTTAAAGTATAATTTTTTGCCAAAATAAAATTTGGTTCTTTAACCCTCATTGTTTTTTTATTTTTTGTTTTTTAAGTTAAGGCGTGTTGAACTACTTTTTTCAAGGTACTTACGGTAAATAGTTCTAGCTAATTATACAATTATGAGTTTAGGACTAGCCTTATATATATATTTTTTTTCTTCTTATATTATCTATAAACTACACTATAAAGTTCACACCAAAGGTCAAGCATTATTTAAAAATTAATTAATAGGTACATTCATGTATATAATTTATCAACATGCTTAAGAAATAAATACAATATCTTTCACCTTTCTTTTGAAATTAACATAATTAGTTGCCAAGTTGCTTTAAAGTAATACCGACCAAGAGCAAGTTGCATAGGAAATAATTACATTTTTATTAATCTAACTTTGAAAGAAAACAACGTTGTCTGTCAAGCTGTGTTATTGATGGATCTGAGTGACTATTGTTAGTGAAAATTAGACTATTTGTCTAATATACCCACTTGGCTTTGTTCATGTGACAGAGCCACTAACTTAAACTAACCTTTTTTTTTTCTTCTTCTGTGGTTTCTATTCATTGAATCAAAATTCTTTGTCCCTTATCATTTCTTTTCTTGTACTATACAACATGTTATGTTAAAAAAAGGAAAAAAAAAACATCATTGATACTACTTTATTGTCAATTCACAAACACTAGTTTTTTTGTGGGTTTTTTCGGCGAATCAACATTTTTCACGTAACTTTCGACAGTATTTTTTCACTTTCAACAATTGTGATATTCCAATGTGGAAGCAAATTAGCAAAAGATGCGGTTTTGACAAACTAAAGTTAATTGGCGTAGAGGAGGAAAATAACTATTTTTCTCCACGTCTGGTTAGAAGTATTAAATAATTATGAAATTATTTATTCCATTATTTATATTATAGCTTATATATATAAATAACTGATAATTAATTTCAAAACTATTTTATTCTTAACCAAACAAAATACTTCCTTTCGTCTCCCTTTCTTAATGGTGCATTCATACTCATATTATTGTAATTTATATTCGTCTCTATAATTAGTTGCCTCAATTATATTAGTTATACATCAATTATTAAAAGAGTACTGGACAATTCTCATTTATGAACTAAGTTTTTAGCATTATCTTAGATTAATAATTTCGAAAATCTTCAAATTTAATTTCGTATATAATAAAATCATGTTAGGTTAAAGAGCAATTAATACTTTTAAATAAAACTTTTAATGTGTCAACATGCCATTATTCATAATGTGTCAAGCAGTCAAAGACCAATTAACTTTTAATATTACTAATAACTTTGATGTATCAAATTAAATTTAATTTTAATTGATATTTAAATTTTATAAAGTTAAATATACACGTATTTATTTAAGTTAACATAATACATGTAAAATGTTACGTTGGACGGAGGAAAAAAGTTAGGCGTTATTAACTAAGGCATGGTAGGGGCATAAAATACAAGATTGCCAAAATTGATACGTGTCGACAAATTCAGCCATGTATGATAATGATACACGTCAATACCAGTTCCCAATAAAATAGTTATACTCATAGAAATCCAGCCAGTCACTAAAAGGTAGCCCATAGGTCAATCCAACCGCCATCTGTCATTTAATTCGAAAAACAGCCTAAGTATTTTGCGTTAATCGCTACGAATTTTTTTTTTTAGTGACCACAAAAGAAAAAAAACTTTTTTAGAGTCACGCCATTTACGACTCCGAGATTTTCTGTAAGACGTGGCACTAATTAACCGACACGTGGCCTTTTGTTCCGGTAATAGCTTTATTCTTGTTTGCAGTTAAATGAAGAGACACCTTAAGGGGGATTGTGGCAAACGTCCCTTTAAACCAGGTTGTCTAAACCACGTGGGTAAAGAGGACTCTTCATGCCTACCACGTGTCGGTTTTTGCTGCGTTTTACGTTTCATCGTTGAGGGTTTTTTCGTAATTTTAATGGTAAAATAGGAATATTAAAGTAGTCGTGGAATCATCAAGTTGTTCTTCTTTTTCTCTGTTTTTCTTTATATGGCTCAAGTTAACTCTTTTGCCGGCGAATTTAGGAACTCCGGCAACTACATTCTCTAACGTTTACAGAATTTTCTGTTTAATATTATAATTGAATAAAAAAGTTGTTTGAAGTTTTGGGGTTTGGTTTGTTTAAAATGGCTGAAGCTGAAGAAAATAGAGAAAAGAGGTGTTTTTCTAGTATGCAGATGGAAGTTTTTTCAAGAGATCTGTTGCATAAATTTATGAATGGAAACAACAATAAATTTCATGAAATTCCTAATGAGGAAGATGAATTGGAGCTGAGTTTGGGTCTTTCATTGAATGGAAGATTTGGGGTAGACCCAGAAAGGGCTAAGAGACTAAAACGCTCTTCTTCAATTTCAAACTTTGTGTTTTCCGGCGGGGATGAGAGTAATGGGCGTTGTTCATTCTCTGTTGGTCCGATTGCGAGGACGTGTTCTTTACCTGTTGAGGGTGAGGAGGAGTGCAGAAAAAGGAAGGAGTTGCAATCTCTGAGGCGTTTGGAGGCTAAAAGAAAGAGAATGGAGAAATTACGAGTGGTGAAGGATAAGGTTGATTTAGACGAACATCCTGAAGAAAATGGTGGTAGTAATAATGGTCCAGTTGGAAATTCATTGCCTCTGTCACAAGGGTCTATGGCTTCTCAGGGAAGTGGTTCTTCAGGAATTTCTGATTTTGGGAGTCAACCCATTCAAGGTATCACCAATTTATTCTCGTTAATAAATTCTTTACCTTTTTGGGCAGGTATGTTTATAGATGATTTGGCCTTAGAATTCTCGAATTTATAGTGGTTAAGGTGCCTATTCTATTACTATCTTCCTATCGGGGGAGTTCTTATGTTCCTCATTAGAGTAAAGATAATTCTTTTACTACCCTCCGTTAGGGATCTTGTAAATATAGATTTTCAAGAAGAATCGTGTTCTTTAATAAATATAGTGTCTTGGTTATGGGCGATGTGCGCTAAAAATTATTATCCCACAACCATTTTGTTCAGAAAAGGGGAGAAATAAAATTTCCATAATTTGGGTTTCTATTATAGAGGAAGTGAGATGGATGTTGCCAAAGGAATAAAGATTAAGACAGCTACCTGCACCTGGAGTCATGGACTTCTTTAGGAACTTTCCTGTTGTTTACCTGAATTCACTGTCCACCCTTAATGTTGTGGAATTCACTGCAAATTTTCCCTCTTTCACCTCCTAATATCTGATATTCTTTGAACTGATCGGACATGCCGATTTTTCCAAGAGTGTTTTACATGTGGACTTACTGGGCGGTATCACTTGTTTCCGGGAGAAAAAAAGAATCAGCTAACAAACATTTCTCTCGTTTTTTCCTCAAGAAAATTTAGCAATTTGGTTAAGAAATCCTTGAGGCTAATTCTTTCTTTTTTTCCAGAAAGGTAGGAGTTTTTTTTTTAATCTAATGATACTATTAATTATAATTTTGTTCATTTTTTAACAACTTCGGTTAAATAATTGCGCACTTATTGAAGCTTGGACCAAGTGTAGCAACTTTATATTAACTAAACGAATACACAATCTTAAAATCCTGGATCTGCCACTGCCGTTGTATGTTACAGTAGTAGAATTTGAGCGTCCTTTGTTGGGATGACAATGTTTTAGCAGAATCTTATCTATTCTTGGTCACTGTACGTTCCAATGCAAACCAGCAGTTGTCTGCAGAGGAATCTTATAGCCTTTGATTAGCTTTGCCTGGTCCTGTGTCTCTTTGGGTGGAGTTTTATTGCCTATGTCGTAGAGATTTCGACCCCTCCTGCAACGCTGTATGTTCCAATTCAAAACAGCTACTGCTTGCAGAGGAGTTATATTGCCTATATGTCCGAGAGAGGGGTTCTAGTAAGATTTTATCCCTCCTTCGTCACCGTGTTTCCAACCCAAAGTAGCAACTAATTTTAGTGGTGAACGTATGTGCTTTCTCTTGATGCTCTACCTTGATGTTCTGCACGTGATCTCTCTAACACAATGTTTTTAGCGCTGTTAAGTCTTGAAGTAAGCTTTGATTTCTGTATCAAGCCATCTGTCCTTGCAGGTGGTTGATAGACAGATTCTCTTCACCGTCTCTTGCTTGCACATAAATTCCTGACGGGAAGAGCTGACCTATTTTCAATCTTAAACTATTGCAGGGCCAGGTGACAACAGTACTGGGGCAAATACTCCGACTAGCATCAAGCCTTCAGAGCAAGAGCATGAACAGAAACAGGTCGCCAAACCACCTAAAATCACAAGCGAAAAACCGCCTACCACATGTAATGGAAGTGCCAGCAAGGAAGCGAAAGAAATGTTCAAAAACTACATGCTCAACATGCCCTGTGTTTCCACAACGGGCAATGGGCCAAATGGTAAGAAGATTGAAGGATTTCTGTATAGATATCAGAAGGGAGAGGAAGTAAAAATAATGTGTGTTTGTCATGGTAACTTTCTCTCCCCAGCTGAGTTTGTGAAACATGCTGGTGGCGGTGATGTTGCAAATCCGTTGAAGCAAATTGTCGTCAATCCTTCACCTCTGTTGAGATGATGCCAGTGGAACTCTATAACACAGAAAAGGGGCAAAGCTTCAAGAATTCAGCTTTGCTATCATCGTTCATCTTCTTTTGTAACATGGACCAAGGTTCTTTTTTTTTTTTAGAACTATAACTATTATCATAAATATTAAAGAAACTACTTATTCTTTTTATAAATAGTACAGTTTGGGCAGACATTTCAGAAACTATGCAGCCAAAAAGAAGTGGTGTGGTAAATAAGATGGTGGATGCACGATATATTTTTCATCTTAATCAGAAATTTCGCATTTACGTCTAAAAATGAGTAATCGGTAAGCCTTCACTTTAGCTAGATTCTCGGGGAACAATTTGTGTTTATATCCTTTAGGTGATTGGGTGCCTACTTACATCTTGTGTGTTTTGTGAGTATATATTTGATTAACAATCTTGGAGAATGGTATCCGTCCTTTCTACGTTGAAAAACTAATATTACTATCCTATAGTTTGGAGAGAAAGAGGAGGTAAAAGTAGAGATCCGTGGACTTGTCTTTTAATTTGCTCACATTATTGTGGTAGGTGTACCAACTAGTGTGTGAAAGTAGCTGTCAGATAAAATATCTATGTGAATTGTAACCTGAAATGTGTCATACCACTAATATTAAATTGAAGTTACTGAAAACTGAAAACAATTGAATTAGAAACAAAAATATTGAGTTCTATTTGTTTTTCTATTTTTTAGAAGTTGGATCGTCAATCTTTCTGACTTCATAAGAGAGAGTCGGAAGAATTGACATGATTCAATTTGTTTTCAATAGTCACAAAATTAATCATTTCATAACCGATCACTTGAAAAACATTCGATTATTGATTAAGAAGTCAATTATTCATGAAAGATAAGCCGTTTCATATTTAGTAATTGTAGTGTTACCACTTTGTCACACATTACAATGTTTGATTATAATTACCAATTACAATCCCACATAATTGTTAAATGGAGTTTATGTTAGATATAGTGAAATACGGAATAACTATACGTTGCATAATTAATTTATGTATCACTTATACATATATAACTTTAACGAGGAATCAAATGACTCTTTGTTGTCTTACACTGGGAGTTGTTTGGTATGATGTATAATTTCAAAATAAAATACATAATTATTTTGTTCAGTATTTGATCTAACACATTAGTTAATCTTTGAATTATTTATCCCACTTTTTATACCTTAATAATATATGTTATCTCATATAATGATGAAATAATTTATCATAGAATAATTAATTCCATAGGGTAGTCCTTAGCCTAAGAGTGTGTTTGGTATGAAGGAAAACATTTTAGAAAATGTTTTCCAATTTTTTCATGTTTGGTTGGGACAAAATCTTGGAAAATGTTTTCCAAATCAACTCATTTTCCTCAAAATTAAGGAAAATGACTTCCCTTAAAAAATTAAGGAAAACATTTTCCAAAACTCTCCTCCAATTTCAAATTATCTTTTTTTGGGGAAAAACATTAATTTGAAAAAAATATTTTCAATTTCAAAATTTTATTTTTCATTCGATCCCTGACAGCTCGACCCACCCACCCACCACCGGCTTGCCCCCCAACCCCACCCCCTCCCCCAAAAATTAATTTTATTT